>NW_026263042.1:0-242289 GCF_947179515.1 Apodemus sylvaticus | reverse complement strand
AACGTGATTTTCTGAAAAATTTTGACGAAAGAAAATTCTCCTTTTGGTTTCTCTTTAGATGCTACATGTTAAGACGTACACGCCACAACAATTCTTTTCGAGATACAACGTGTAGTTTTGGAGATACAAGCTAATTTTGTACGATGCGTTATTTCTTCTCGTAAAGAGTTTCCAATGCTTACGTATATGTCTTTACTCTGCAAAACTGTATTTCCTTATGAAGTGGTATTCTTACATATCCTTTCGAGAGAAAAACTGTCCTGTGCCTTCTCTTTTGAGGCTACACACTTAGACATACACGCAACATGAAAGCTTTTCGACTTACAACGTGTTGTTTAGGAAAAACAAGATAATTTCGCACGATGCGGGATTTCCTTAAAACGTGATTTTCTGAAAAATTTTGACGAAAGAAAATTCTCCTTTTGGTTCTCTTTAGATGCTACATGTTAAGACGTACACGCCACAACAATTCTTTTCGAGATACAACGTGTAGTTTTGGAGATACAAGCTAATTTTGTACGATGCGTTATTTCTTCTCGTAAAGAGTTTCCAATGCGTACGTATATGTCTTTACTCTGCAAAACTGTATTTCCTTATGAAGTGGTATTCTTACATATCCTTTCGAGAGAAAACTGTCCTGTGCCTTCTCTTTTGAGGCTACACACTTAGACATACACGCAACATGAAAGCTTTTCGACTTACAACGTGTTGTTTAGGAAAAACAAGATAATTTCGCACGATGCGGGATTTCCTTAAAACGTGATTTTCTGAAAAATTTTGACGAAAGAAAATTCTCCTTTTGGTTTCTCTTTAGATGCTACATGTTAAGACGTACACGCCACAACAATTCTTTTCGAGATACAACGTGTAGTTTTGGAGATACAAGCTAATTTTGTACGATGCGTTATTTCTTCTCGTAAAGAGTTTCCAATGCGTACGTATATGTCTTTACTCTGCAAAACTGTATTTCCTTATGAAGTGGTATTCTTACATATCCTTTCGAGAGAAAACTGTCCTGTGCCTTCTCTTTTGAGGCTACACACTTAGACATACACGCAACATGAAAGCTTTTCGACTTACAACGTGTTGTTTAGGAAAAACAAGATAATTTCGCACGATGCGGGATTTCCTTAAAACGTGATTTTCTGAAAAATTTTGACGAAAGAAAATTCTCCTTTTGGTTCTCTTTAGATGCTACATGTTAAGACGTACACGCCACAACAATTCTTTTCGAGATACAACGTGTAGTTTTGGAGATACAAGCTAATTTTGTACGATGCGTTATTTCTTCTCGTAAAGAGTTTCCAATGCGTACGTATATGTCTTTACTCTGCAAAACTGTATTTCCTTATGAAGTGGTATTCTTACATATCCTTTCGAGAGAAAATGTCCTGTGCCTTCTCTTTTGAGGCTACACACTTAGACATACACGCAACATGAAAGCTTTTCGACTTACAACGTGTTGTTTAGGAAAAACAAGATAATTTCGCACGATGCGGGATTTCCTTAAAACGTGATTTTCTGAAAAATTTTGACGAAAGAAAATTCTCCTTTTGGTTCTCTTTAGATGCTACATGTTAAGACGTACACGCCACAACAATTCTTTTCGAGATACAACCTGTAGTTTTGGAGATACAAGCTAATTTTGTACTATGCGTTATTTCTTCTCGTAAAGAGTTTCCAATGCGTACGTATATGTCTTTACTCTGCAAAACTGTATTTCCTTATGAAGTGGTATTCTTACATATCCTTTCGAGAGAAAACTGTCCTGTGCCTTCTCTTTTGAGGCTACACACTTAGACATACACGCAACATGAAAGCTTTTCGACTTACAACGTGTTGTTTAGGAAAAACAAGATAATTTCGCACGATGCGGGATTTCCTTAAAACGTGATTTTCTGAAAAATTTTGACGAAAGAAAATTCTCCTTTTGGTTCTCTTTAGATGCTACATGTTAAGACGTACACGCCACAACAATTCTTTTCGAGATACAACGTGTAGTTTTGGAGATACAAGCTAATTTTGTACGATGCGTTATTTCTTCTCGTAAAGAGTTTCCAATGCGTACGTATATGCCTTTACTCTGCAAAACTGTATTTCCCTTATGAAGTGGTATTCTTACATATCCTTTCGAGAGAAAACTGTCCTGTGCCTTCTCTTTTGAGGCTACACACTTAGACATACACGCAACATGAAAGCTTTTCGACTTACAACGTGTTGTTTAGGAAAAACAAGATAATTTCGCACGATGCGGGATTTCCTTAAAACGTGATTTTCTGAAAAATTTTGACGAAAGAAAATTCTCCTTTTGGTTCTCTTTAGATGCTACATGTTAAGACGTACACGCCACAACAATTCTTTTCGAGATACAACGTGTAGTTTTGGAGATACAAGCTAATTTTGTACGATGCGTTATTTCTTCTCGTAAAGAGTTTCCAATGCGTACGTATATGTCTTTACTCTGCAAAACTGTATTTCCTTATGAAGTGGTATTCTTACATATCCTTTCGAGAGAAAACTGTCCTGTGCCTTCTCTTTTGAGGCTACACACTTAGACATACACGCAACATGAAAGCTTTTCGACTTACAACGTGTTGTTTAGGAAAAACAAGATAATTTCGCACGATGCGGGATTTCCTTAAAACGTGATTTTCTGAAAAATTTTGACGAAAGAAAATTCTCCTTTTGGTTCTCTTTAGATGCTACATGTTAAGACGTACACGCCACAACAATTCTTTTCGAGATACAACGTGTAGTTTTGGAGATACAAGCTAATTTTGTACGATGCGTTATTTCTTCTCGTAAAGAGTTTCCAATGCGTACGTATATGCCTTTACTCTGCAAAACTGTATTTCCTTATGAAGTGGTATTCTTACATATCCTTTCGAGAGAAAACTGTCCTGTGCCTTCTCTTTTGAGGCTACACACTTAGACATACACGCAACATGAAAGCTTTTCGACTTACAACGTGTTGTTTGGGAAAAACAAGATAATTTCGCACGATGCGGGATTTCCTCAAAACGTGATTTTCTGAAAAATTTTGACGAAAGAAAATTCTCCTTTTGGTTCTCTTTAGATGCTACATGTTAAGACGTACACGCCACAACAATTCTTTTCGAGATACAACGTGTAGTTTTGGAGATACAAGCTAATTTTGTACGATGCGTTATTTCTTCTCGTAAAGAGTTTCCAATGCGTACGTATATGTCTTTACTCTGCAAAACTGTATTTCCTTATGAAGTGGTATTCTTACATATCCTTTCGAGAGAAAACTGTCCTGTGCCTTCTCTTTTGAGGCTACACACTTAGACATACACGCAACATGAAAGCTTTTCGACTTACAACGTGTTGTTTAGGAAAAACAAGATAATTTCGCACGATGCGGGATTTCCTTAAAACGTGATTTTCTGAAAAATTTTGACGAAAGAAAATTCTCCTTTTGGTTCTCTTTAGATGCTACATGTTAAGACGTACACGCCACAACAATTCTTTTCGAGATACAACGTGTAGTTTTGGAGATACAAGCTAATTTTGTACGATGCGTTATTTCTTCTCGTAAAGAGTTTCCAATGCGTACGTATATGCCTTTACTCTGCAAAACTGTATTTCCTTATGAAGTGGTATTCTTACATATCCTTTCGAGAGAAAACTGTCCTGTGCCTTCTCTTTTGAGGCTACACACTTAGACATACACGCAACATGAAAGCTTTTCGACTTACAACGTGTTGTTTAGGAAAAACAAGATAATTTCGCACGATGCGGGATTTCCTTAAAACGTGATTTTCTGAAAAATTTTGACGAAAGAAAATTCTCCTTTTGGTTCTCTTTAGATGCTACATGTTAAGACGTACACGCCACAATTCTTTTCGAGATACAACGTGTAGTTTTGGAGATACAAGCTAATTTTGTACGATGCGTTATTTCTTCTCGTAAAGAGTTTCCAATGCGTACGTATATGTCTTTACTCTGCAAAACTGTATTTCCTTATGAAGTGGTATTCTTACATATCCTTTCGAGAGAAAACTGTCCTGTGCCTTCTCTTTTGAGGCTACACACTTAGACATACACGCAACATGAAAGCTTTTCGACTTACAACGTGTTGTTTAGGAAAAACAAGATAATTTCGCACGATGCGGGATTTCCTTAAAACGTGATTTTCTGAAAAATTTTGACGAAAGAAAATTCTCCTTTTGGTTCTCTTTAGATGCTACATGTTAAGACGTACACGCCACAACAATTCTTTTCGAGATACAACGTGTAGTTTTGGAGATACAAGCTAATTTTGTACTATGCGTTATTTCTTCTCGTAAAGAGTTTCCAATGCGTACGTATATGTCTTTACTCTGCAAAACTGTATTTCCTTATGAAGTGGTATTCTTACATATCCTTTCGAGAGAAAACTGTCCTGTGCCTTCTCTTTTGAGGCTACACACTTAGACATACACGCAACATGAAAGCTTTTCGACTTACAACGTGTTGTTTAGGAAAAACAAGATAATTTCGCACGATGCGGGATTTCCTTAAAACGTGATTTTCTGAAAAATTTTGACGAAAGAAAATTCTCCTTTTGGTTCTCTTTAGATGCTACATGTTAAGACGTACACGCCACAACAATTCTTTTCGAGATACAACGTGTAGTTTTGGAGATACAAGCTAATTTTGTACTATGCGTTATTTCTTCTCGTAAAGAGTTTCCAATGCGTACGTATATGTCTTTACTCTGCAAAACTGTATTTCCTTATGAAGTGGTATTCTTACATATCCTTTCGAGAGAAAACTGTCCTGTGCCTTCTCTTTTGAGGCTACACACTTAGACATACACGCAACATGAAAGCTTTTCGACTTACAACGTGTTGTTTAGGAAAAACAAGATAATTTCGCACGATGCGGGATTTCCTTAAAACGTGATTTTCTGAAAAATTTTGACGAAAGAAAATTCTCCTTTTGGTTCTCTTTAGATGCTACATGTTAAGACGTACACGCCACAACAATTCTTTTCGAGATACAACGTGTAGTTTTGGAGATACAAGCTAATTTTGTACGATGCGTTATTTCTTCTCGTAAAGAGTTTCCAATGCGTACGTATATGTCTTTACTCTGCAAAACTGTATTTCCTTATGAAGTGGTATTCTTACATATCCTTTCGAGAGAAAACTGTCCTGTGCCTTCTCTTTTGAGGCTACACACTTAGACATACACGCAACATGAAAGCTTTTCGACTTACAACGTGTTGTTTAGGAAAAACAAGATAATTTCGCACGATGCGGGATTTCCTTAAAACGTGATTTTCTGAAAAATTTTGACGAAAGAAAATTCTCCTTTTGGTTCTCTTTAGATGCTACATGTTAAGACGTACACGCCACAACAATTCTTTTCGAGATACAACGTGTAGTTTTGGAGATACAAGCTAATTTTGTACGATGCGTTATTTCTTCTCGTAAAGAGTTTCCAATGCGTACGTATATGTCTTTACTCTGCAAAACTGTATTTCCTTATGAAGTGGTATTCTTACATATCCTTTCGAGAGAAAACTGTCCTGTGCCTTCTCTTTTGAGGCTACACACTTAGACATACACGCAACATGAAAGCTTTTCGACTTACAACGTGTTGTTTAGGAAAAACAAGATAATTTCGCACGATGCGGGATTTCCTTAAAACGTGATTTTCTGAAAAATTTTGACGAAAGAAAATTCTCCTTTTGGTTCTCTTTAGATGCTACATGTTAAGACGTACACGCCACAACAATTCTTTTCGAGATACAACGTGTAGTTTTGGAGATACAAGCTAATTTTGTACGATGCGTTATTTCTTCTCGTAAAGAGTTTCCAATGCGTACGTATATGCCTTTACTCTGCAAAACTGTATTTCCTTATGAAGTGGTATTCTTACATATCCTTTCGAGAGAAAACTGTCCTGTGCCTTCTCTTTTGAGGCTACACACTTAGACATACACGCAACATGAAAGCTTTTCGACTTACAACGTGTTGTTTGGGAAAAACAAGATAATTTCGCACGATGCGGGATTTCCTCAAAACGTGATTTTCTGAAAAATTTTGACGAAAGAAAATTCTCCTTTTGGTTCTCTTTAGATGCTACATGTTAAGACGTACACGCCACAACAATTCTTTTCGAGATACAACGTGTAGTTTTGGAGATACAAGCTAATTTTGTACGATGCGTTATTTCTTCTCGTAAAGAGTTTCCAATGCGTACGTATATGTCTTTACTCTGCAAAACTGTATTTCCTTATGAAGTGGTATTCTTACATATCCTTTCGAGAGAAAACTGTCCTGTGCCTTCTCTTTTGAGGCTACACACTTAGACATACACGCAACATGAAAGCTTTTCGACTTACAACGTGTTGTTTAGGAAAAACAAGATAATTTCGCACGATGCGGGATTTCCTTAAAACGTGATTTTCTGAAAAATTTTGACGAAAGAAAATTCTCCTTTTGGTTCTCTTTAGATGCTACATGTTAAGACGTACACGCCACAACAATTCTTTTCGAGATACAACGTGTAGTTTTGGAGATACAAGCTAATTTTGTACGATGCGTTATTTCTTCTCGTAAAGAGTTTCCAATGCGTACGTATATGTCTTTACTCTGCAAAACTGTATTTCCTTATGAAGTGGTATTCTTACATATCCTTTCGAGAGAAAACTGTCCTGTGCCTTCTCTTTTGAGGCTACACACTTAGACATACACGCAACATGAAAGCTTTTCGACTTACAACGTGTTGTTTAGGAAAAACAAGATAATTTCGCACGATGCGGGATTTCCTTAAAACGTGATTTTCTGAAAAATTTTGACGAAAGAAAATTCTCCTTTTGGTTCTCTTTAGATGCTACATGTTAAGACGTACACGCCACAACAATTCTTTTCGAGATACAACGTGTAGTTTTGGAGATACAAGCTAATTTTGTACGATGCGTTATTTCTTCTCGTAAAGAGTTTCCAATGCGTACGTATATGTCTTTACTCTGCAAAACTGTATTTCCTTATGAAGTGGTATTCTTACATATCCTTTCGAGAGAAAACTGTCCTGTGCCTTCTCTTTTGAGGCTACACACTTAGACATACACGCAACATGAAAGCTTTTCGACTTACAACGTGTTGTTTAGGAAAAACAAGATAATTTCGCACGATGCGGGATTTCCTTAAAACGTGATTTTCTGAAAAATTTTGACGAAAGAAAATTCTCCTTTTGGTTCTCTTTAGATGCTACATGTTAAGACGTACACGCCACAACAATTCTTTTCGAGATACAACGTGTAGTTTTGGAGATACAAGCTAATTTTGTACGATGCGTTATTTCTTCTCGTAAAGAGTTTCCAATGCGTACGTATATGTCTTTACTCTGCAAAACTGTATTTCCTTATGAAGTGGTATTCTTACATATCCTTTCGAGAGAAAACTGTCCTGTGCCTTCTCTTTTGAGGCTACACACTTAGACATACACGCAACATGAAAGCTTTTCGACTTACAACGTGTTGTTTAGGAAAAACAAGATAATTTCGCACGATGCGGGATTTCCTTAAAACGTGATTTTCTGAAAAATTTTGACGAAAGAAAATTCTCCTTTTGGTTCTCTTTAGATGCTACATGTTAAGACGTACACGCCACAACAATTCTTTTCGAGATACAACCTGTAGTTTTGGAGATACAAGCTAATTTTGTACTATGCGTTATTTCTTCTCGTAAAGAGTTTCCAATGCGTACGTATATGTCTTTACTCTGCAAAACTGTATTTCCTTATGAAGTGGTATTCTTACATATCCTTTCGAGAGAAAACTGTCCTGTGCCTTCTCTTTTGAGGCTACACACTTAGACATACACGCAACATGAAAGCTTTTCGACTTACAACGTGTTGTTTAGGAAAAACAAGATAATTTCGCACGATGCGGGATTTCCTTAAAACGTGATTTTCTGAAAAATTTTGACGAAAGAAAATTCTCCTTTTGGTTCTCTTTAGATGCTACATGTTAAGACGTACACGCCACAACAATTCTTTTCGAGATACAACGTGTAGTTTTGGAGATACAAGCTAATTTTGTACGATGCGTTATTTCTTCTCGTAAAGAGTTTCCAATGCGTACGTATATGCCTTTACTCTGCAAAACTGTATTTCCTTATGAAGTGGTATTCTTACATATCCTTTCGAGAGAAAACTGTCCTGTGCCTTCTCTTTTGAGGCTACACACTTAGACATACACGCAACATGAAAGCTTTTCGACTTACAACGTGTTGTTTAGGAAAAACAAGATAATTTCGCACGATGCGGGATTTCCTTAAAACGTGATTTTCTGAAAAATTTTGACGAAAGAAAATTCTCCTTTTGGTTCTCTTTAGATGCTACATGTTAAGACGTACACGCCACAACAATTCTTTTCGAGATACAACGTGTAGTTTTGGAGATACAAGCTAATTTTGTACGATGCGTTATTTCTTCTCGTAAAGAGTTTCCAATGCGTACGTATATGTCTTTACTCTGCAAAACTGTATTTCCTTATGAAGTGGTATTCTTACATATCCTTTCGAGAGAAAACTGTCCTGTGCCTTCTCTTTTGAGGCTACACACTTAGACATACACGCAACATGAAAGCTTTTCGACTTACAACGTGTTGTTTAGGAAAAACAAGATAATTTCGCACGATGCGGGATTTCCTTAAAACGTGATTTTCTGAAAAATTTTGACGAAAGAAAATTCTCCTTTTGGTTCTCTTTAGATGCTACATGTTAAGACGTACACGCCACAACAATTCTTTTCGAGATACAACGTGTAGTTTTGGAGATACAAGCTAATTTTGTACGATGCGTTATTTCTTCTCGTAAAGAGTTTCCAATGCGTACGTATATGCCTTTACTCTGCAAAACTGTATTTCCTTATGAAGTGGTATTCTTACATATCCTTTCGAGAGAAAACTGTCCTGTGCCTTCTCTTTTGAGGCTACACACTTAGACATACACGCAACATGAAAGCTTTTCGACTTACAACGTGTTGTTTGGGAAAAACAAGATAATTTCGCACGATGCGGGATTTCCTCAAAACGTGATTTTCTGAAAAATTTTGACGAAAGAAAATTCTCCTTTTGGTTCTCTTTAGATGCTACATGTTAAGACGTACACGCCACAACAATTCTTTTCGAGATACAACGTGTAGTTTTGGAGATACAAGCTAATTTTGTACGATGCGTTATTTCTTCTCGTAAAGAGTTTCCAATGCGTACGTATATGTCTTTACTCTGCAAAACTGTATTTCCTTATGAAGTGGTATTCTTACATATCCTTTCGAGAGAAAACTGTCCTGTGCCTTCTCTTTTGAGGCTACACACTTAGACATACACGCAACATGAAAGCTTTTCGACTTACAACGTGTTGTTTAGGAAAAACAAGATAATTTCGCACGATGCGGGATTTCCTTAAAACGTGATTTTCTGAAAAATTTTGACGAAAGAAAATTCTCCTTTTGGTTCTCTTTAGATGCTACATGTTAAGACGTACACGCCACAACAATTCTTTTCGAGATACAACGTGTAGTTTTGGAGATACAAGCTAATTTTGTACGATGCGTTATTTCTTCTCGTAAAGAGTTTCCAATGCGTACGTATATGCCTTTACTCTGCAAAACTGTATTTCCTTATGAAGTGGTATTCTTACATATCCTTTCGAGAGAAAACTGTCCTGTGCCTTCTCTTTTGAGGCTACACACTTAGACATACACGCAACATGAAAGCTTTTCGACTTACAACGTGTTGTTTAGGAAAAACAAGATAATTTCGCACGATGCGGGATTTCCTTAAAACGTGATTTTCTGAAAAATTTTGACGAAAGAAAATTCTCCTTTTGGTTCTCTTTAGATGCTACATGTTAAGACGTACACGCCACAACAATTCTTTTCGAGATACAACGTGTAGTTTTGGAGATACAAGCTAATTTTGTACGATGCGTTATTTCTTCTCGTAAAGAGTTTCCAATGCGTACGTATATGTCTTTACTCTGCAAAACTGTATTTCCTTATGAAGTGGTATTCTTACATATCCTTTCGAGAGAAAACTGTCCTGTGCCTTCTCTTTTGAGGCTACACACTTAGACATACACGCAACATGAAAGCTTTTCGACTTACAACGTGTTGTTTAGGAAAAACAAGATAATTTCGCACGATGCGGGATTTCCTTAAAACGTGATTTTCTGAAAAATTTTGACGAAAGAAAATTCTCCTTTTGGTTCTCTTTAGATGCTACATGTTAAGACGTACACGCCACAACAATTCTTTTCGAGATACAACGTGTAGTTTTGGAGATACAAGCTAATTTTGTACTATGCGTTATTTCTTCTCGTAAAGAGTTTCCAATGCGTACGTATATGTCTTTACTCTGCAAAACTGTATTTCCTTATGAAGTGGTATTCTTACATATCCTTTCGAGAGAAAACTGTCCTGTGCCTTCTCTTTTGAGGCTACACACTTAGACATACACGCAACATGAAAGCTTTTCGACTTACAACGTGTTGTTTAGGAAAAACAAGATAATTTCGCACGATGCGGGATTTCCTTAAAACGTGATTTTCTGAAAAATTTTGACGAAAGAAAATTCTCCTTTTGGTTCTCTTTAGATGCTACATGTTAAGACGTACACGCCACAACAATTCTTTTCGAGATACAACGTGTAGTTTTGGAGATACAAGCTAATTTTGTACTATGCGTTATTTCTTCTCGTAAAGAGTTTCCAATGCGTACGTATATGTCTTTACTCTGCAAAACTGTATTTCCTTATGAAGTGGTATTCTTACATATCCTTTCGAGAGAAAACTGTCCTGTGCCTTCTCTTTTGAGGCTACACACTTAGACATACACGCAACATGAAAGCTTTTCGACTTACAACGTGTTGTTTAGGAAAAACAAGATAATTTCGCACGATGCGGGATTTCCTTAAAACGTGATTTTCTGAAAAATTTTGACGAAAGAAAATTCTCCTTTTGGTTCTCTTTAGATGCTACATGTTAAGACGTACACGCCACAACAATTCTTTTCGAGATACAACGTGTAGTTTTGGAGATACAAGCTAATTTTGTACGATGCGTTATTTCTTCTCGTAAAGAGTTTCCAATGCGTACGTATATGTCTTTACTCTGCAAAACTGTATTTCCTTATGAAGTGGTATTCTTACATATCCTTTCGAGAGAAAAACTGTCCTGTGCCTTCTCTTTTGAGGCTACACACTTAGACATACACGCAACATGAAAGCTTTTCGACTTACAACGTGTTGTTTAGGAAAAACAAGATAATTTCGCACGATGCGGGATTTCCTTAAAACGTGATTTTCTGAAAAATTTTGACGAAAGAAAATTCTCCTTTTGGTTCTCTTTAGATGCTACATGTTAAGACGTACACGCCACAACAATTCTTTTCGAGATACAACGTGTAGTTTTGGAGATACAAGCTAATTTTGTACGATGCGTTATTTCTTCTCGTAAAGAGTTTCCAATGCGTACGTATATGTCTTTACTCTGCAAAACTGTATTTCCTTATGAAGTGGTATTCTTACATATCCTTTCGAGAGAAAACTGTCCTGTGCCTTCTCTTTTGAGGCTACACACTTAGACATACACGCAACATGAAAGCTTTTCGACTTACAACGTGTTGTTTAGGAAAAAACAAGATAATTTCGCACGATGCGGGATTTCCTTAAAACGTGATTTTCTGAAAAATTTTGACGAAAGAAAATTCTCCTTTTGGTTCTCTTTAGATGCTACATGTTAAGACGTACACGCCACAACAATTCTTTTCGAGATACAATGTGTAGTTTTGGAGATACAAGCTAATTTTGTACGATGCGTTATTTCTTCTCGTAAAGAGTTTCCAATGCGTACGTATATGTCTTTACTCTGCAAAACTGTATTTCCTTATGAAGTGGTATTCTTACATATCCTTTCGAGAGAAAACTGTCCTGTGCCTTCTCTTTTGAGGCTACACACTTAGACATACACGCAACATGAAAGCTTTTCGACTTACAACGTGTTGTTTAGGAAAAACAAGATAATTTCGCACGATGCGGGATTTCCTTAAAACGTGATTTTCTGAAAAATTTTGACGAAAGAAAATTCTCCTTTTGGTTCTCTTTAGATGCTACATGTTAAGACGTACACGCCACAACAATTCTTTTCGAGATACAACGTGTAGTTTTGGAGATACAAGCTAATTTTGTACGATGCGTTATTTCTTCTCGTAAAGAGTTTCCAATGCGTACGTATATGTCTTTACTCTGCAAAACTGTATTTCCTTATGAAGTGGTATTCTTACATATCCTTTCGAGAGAAAACTGTCCTGTGCCTTCTCTTTTGAGGCTACACACTTAGACATACACGCAACATGAAAGCTTTTCGACTTACAACGTGTTGTTTCGGAAAAACAAGATAATTTCGCACGATGCGGGATTTCCTTAAAACGTGATTTTCTGAAAAATTTTGACGAAAGAAAATTCTCCTTTTGGTTCTCTTTAGATGCTACATGTTAAGACGTACACGCCACAACAATTCTTTTCGAGATACAACGTGTAGTTTTGGAGATACAAGCTAATTTTGTACTATGCGTTATTTCTTCTCGTAAAGAGTTTCCAATGCGTACGTATATGTCTTTACTCTGCAAAACTGTATTTCCTTATGAAGTGGTATTCTTACATATCCTTTCGAGAGAAAACTGTCCTGTGCCTTCTCTTTTGAGGCTACACACTTAGACATACACGCAACATGAAAGCTTTTCGACTTACAACGTGTTGTTTAGGAAAAACAAGATAATTTCGCACGATGCGGGATTTCCTTAAAACGTGATTTTCTGAAAAATTTTGACGAAAGAAAATTCTCCTTTTGGTTCTCTTTAGATGCTACATGTTAAGACGTACACGCCACAACAATTCTTTTCGAGATACAACGTGTAGTTTTGGAGATACAAGCTAATTTTGTACGATGCGTTATTTCTTCTCGTAAAGAGTTTCCAATGCGTACGTATATGTCTTTACTCTGCAAAACTGTATTTCCTTATGAAGTGGTATTCTTACATATCCTTTCGAGAGAAAACTGTCCTGTGCCTTCTCTTTTGAGGCTACACACTTAGACATACACGCAACATGAAAGCTTTTCGACTTACAACGTGTTGTTTCGGAAAAACAAGATAATTTCGCACGATGCGGGATTTCCTTAAAACGTGATTTTCTGAAAAATTTTGACGAAAGAAAATTCTCCTTTTGGTTCTCTTTAGATGCTACATGTTAAGACGTACACGCCACAACAATTCTTTTCGAGATACAACGTGTAGTTTTGGAGATACAAGCTAATTTTGTACGATGCGTTATTTCTTCTCGTAAAGAGTTTCCAATGCGTACGTATATGTCTTTACTCTGCAAAACTGTATTTCCTTATGAAGTGGTATTCTTACATATCCTTTCGAGAGAAAACTGTCCTGTGCCTTCTCTTTTGAGGCTACACACTTAGACATACACGCAACATGAAAGCTTTTCGACTTACAACGTGTTGTTTCGGAAAAAACAAGATAATTTCGCACGATGCGGGATTTCCTTAAAACGTGATTTTCTGAAAAATTTTGACGAAAGAAAATTCTCCTTTTGGTTCTCTTTAGATGCTACATGTTAAGACGTACACGCCACAACAATTCTTTTCGAGATACAACGTGTAGTTTTGGAGATACAAGCTAATTTTGTACGATGCGTTATTTCTTCTCGTAAAGAGTTTCCAATGCGTACGTATATGTCTTTACTCTGCAAAACTGTATTTCCTTATGAAGTGGTATTCTTACATATCCTTTCGAGAGAAAACTGTCCTGTGCCTTCTCTTTTGAGGCTACACACTTAGACATACACGCAACATGAAAGCTTTTCGACTTACAACGTGTTGTTTAGGAAAAACAAGATAATTTCGCACGATGCGGGATTTCCTTAAAACGTGATTTTCTGAAAAATTTTGACGAAAGAAAATTCTCCTTTTGGTTCTCTTTAGATGCTACATGTTAAGACGTACACGCCACAACAATTCTTTTCGAGATACAACGTGTAGTTTTGGAGATACAAGCTAATTTTGTACGATGCGTTATTTCTTCTCGTAAAGAGTTTCCAATGCGTACGTATATGTCTTTACTCTGCAAAACTGTATTTCCTTATGAAGTGGTATTCTTACATATCCTTTCGAGAGAAAACTGTCCTGTGCCTTCTCTTTTGAGGCTACACACTTAGACATACACGCAACATGAAAGCTTTTCGACTTACAACGTGTTGTTAGGAAAAACAAGATAATTTCGCACGATGCGGGATTTCCTTAAAACGTGATTTTCTGAAATATTTTGACGAAAGAAAATTCTCCTTTTGGTTCTCTTTAGATGCTACATGTTAAGACGTACACGCCACAACAATTCTTTTCGAGATACAACGTGTAGTTTTGGAGATACAAGCTAATTTTGTACGATGCGTTATTTCTTCTCGTAAAGAGTTTCCAATGCGTACGTATATGTCTTTACTCTGCAAAACTGTATTTCCTTATGAAGTGGTATTCTTACATATCCTTTCGAGAGAAAACTGTCCTGTGCCTTCTCTTTTGAGGCTACACACTTAGACATACACGCAACATGAAAGCTTTTCGACTTACAACGTGTTGTTTAGGAAAAACAAGATAATTTCGCACGATGCGGGATTTCCTTAAAACGTGATTTTCTGAAAAATTTTGACGAAAGAAAATTCTCCTTTTGGTTCTCTTTAGATGCTACATGTTAAGACGTACACGCCACAACAATTCTTTTCGAGATACAACGTGTAGTTTTGGAGATACAAGCTAATTTTGTACGATGCGTTATTTCTTCTCGTAAAGAGTTTCCAATGCGTACGTATATGTCTTTACTCTGCAAAACTGTATTTCCTTATGAAGTGGTATTCTTACATATCCTTTCGAGAGAAAACTGTCCTGTGCCTTCTCTTTTGAGGCTACACACTTAGACATACACGCAACATGAAAGCTTTTCGACTTACAACGTGTTGTTTAGGAAAAACAAGATAATTTCGCACGATGCGGGATTTCCTTAAAACGTGATTTTCTGAAAAATTTTGACGAAAGAAAATTCTCCTTTTGGTTCTCTTTAGATGCTACATGTTAAGACGTACACGCCACAACAATTCTTTTCGAGATACAACGTGTAGTTTTGGAGATACAAGCTAATTTTGTACGATGCGTTATTTCTTCTCGTAAAGAGTTTCCAATGCGTACGTATATGCCTTTACTCTGCAAAACTGTATTTCCTTATGAAGTGGTATTCTTACATATCCTTTCGAGAGAAAACTGTCCTGTGCCTTCTCTTTTGAGGCTACACACTTAGACATACACGCAACATGAAAGCTTTTCGACTTACAACGTGTTGTTTAGGAAAAACAAGATAATTTCGCACGATGCGGGATTTCCTTAAAACGTGATTTTCTGAAAAATTTTGACGAAAGAAAATTCTCCTTTTGGTTCTCTTTAGATGCTACATGTTAAGACGTACACGCCACAACAATTCTTTTCGAGATACAACGTGTAGTTTTGGAGATACAAGCTAATTTTGTACGATGCGTTATTTCTTCTCGTAAAGAGTTTCCAATGCGTACGTATATGTCTTTACTCTGCAAAACTGTATTTCCTTATGAAGTGGTATTCTTACATATCCTTTCGAGAGAAAACTGTCCTGTGCCTTCTCTTTTGAGGCTACACACTTAGACATACACGCAACATGAAAGCTTTTCGACTTACAACGTGTTGTTTAGGAAAAACAAGATAATTTCGCACGATGCGGGATTTCCTTAAAACGTGATTTTCTGAAAAATTTTGACGAAAGAAAATTCTCCTTTTGGTTCTCTTTAGATGCTACATGTTAAGACGTACACGCCACAACAATTCTTTTCGAGATACAACGTGTAGTTTTGGAGATACAAGCTAATTTTGTACTATGCGTTATTTCTTCTCGTAAAGAGTTTCCAATGCGTACGTATATGTCTTTACTCTGCAAAACTGTATTTCCTTATGAAGTGGTATTCTTACATATCCTTTCGAGAGAAAACTGTCCTGTGCCTTCTCTTTTGAGGCTACACACTTAGACATACACGCAACATGAAAGCTTTTCGACTTACAACGTGTTGTTTAGGAAAAACAAGATAATTTCGCACGATGCGGGATTTCCTTAAAACGTGATTTTCTGAAAAATTTTGACGAAAGAAAATTCTCCTTTTGGTTCTCTTTAGATGCTACATGTTAAGACGTACACGCCACAACAATTCTTTTCGAGATACAACGTGTAGTTTTGGAGATACAAGCTAATTTTGTACTATGCGTTATTTCTTCTCGTAAAGAGTTTCCAATGCGTACGTATATGTCTTTACTCTGCAAAACTGTATTTCCTTATGAAGTGGTATTCTTACATATCCTTTCGAGAGAAAACTGTCCTGTGCCTTCTCTTTTGAGGCTACACACTTAGACATACACGCAACATGAAAGCTTTTCGACTTACAACGTGTTGTTTAGGAAAAACAAGATAATTTCGCACGATGCGGGATTTCCTTAAAACGTGATTTTCTGAAAAATTTTGACGAAAGAAAATTCTCCTTTTGGTTCTCTTTAGATGCTACATGTTAAGACGTACACGCCACAACAATTCTTTTCGAGATACAACGTGTAGTTTTGGAGATACAAGCTTATTTTGTACGATGCGTTATTTCTTCTCGTAAAGAGTTTCCAATGCGTACGTATATGTCTTTACTCTGCAAAACTGTATTTCCTTATGAAGTGGTATTCTTACATATCCTTTCGAGAGAAAACTGTCCTGTGCCTTCTCTTTTGAGGCTACACACTTAGACATACACGCAACATGAAAGCTTTTCGACTTACAACGTGTTGTTTCGGAAAAAACAAGATAATTTCGCACGATGCGGGATTTCCTTAAAACGTGATTTTCTGAAAAATTTTGACGAAAGAAAATTCTCCTTTTGGTTCTCTTTAGATGCTACATGTTAAGACGTACACGCCACAACAATTCTTTTCGAGATACAACGTGTAGTTTTGGAGATACAAGCTAATTTTGTACGATGCGTTATTTCTTCTCGTAAAGAGTTTCCAATGCGTACGTATATGTCTTTACTCTGCAAAACTGTATTTCCTTATGAAGTGGTATTCTTACATATCCTTTCGAGAGAAAACTGTCCTGTGCCTTCTCTTTTGAGGCTACACACTTAGACATACACGCAACATGAAAGCTTTTCGACTTACAACGTGTTGTTTAGGAAAAACAAGATAATTTCGCACGATGCGGGATTTCCTTAAAACGTGATTTTCTGAAAAATTTTGACGAAAGAAAATTCTCCTTTTGGTTCTCTTTAGATGCTACATGTTAAGACGTACACGCCACAACAATTCTTTTCGAGATACAACGTGTAGTTTTGGAGATACAAGCTAATTTTGTACGATGCGTTATTTCTTCTCGTAAAGAGTTTCCAATGCGTACGTATATGTCTTTACTCTGCAAAACTGTATTTCCTTATGAAGTGGTATTCTTACATATCCTTTCGAGAGAAAACTGTCCTGTGCCTTCTCTTTTGAGGCTACACACTTAGACATACACGCAACATGAAAGCTTTTCGACTTACAACGTGTTGTTTAGGAAAAACAAGATAATTTCGCACGATGCGGGATTTCCTTAAAACGTGATTTTCTGAAAAATTTTGACGAAAGAAAATTCTCCTTTTGGTTCTCTTTAGATGCTACATGTTAAGACGTACACGCCACAACAATTCTTTTCGAGATACAACGTGTAGTTTTGGAGATACAAGCTAATTTTTTACTATGCGTTATTTCTTCTCGTAAAGAGTTTCCAATGCGTACGTATATGTCTTTACTCTGCAAAACTGTATTTCCTTATGAAGTGGTATTCTTACATATCCTTTCGAGAGAAAACTGTCCTGTGCCTTCTCTTTTGAGGCTACACACTTAGACATACACGCAACATGAAAGCTTTTCGACTTACAACGTGTTGTTTAGGAAAAACAAGATAATTTCGCACGATGCGGGATTTCCTTAAAACGTGATTTTCTGAAAAATTTTGACGAAAGAAAATTCTCCTTTTGGTTCTCTTTAGATGCTACATGTTAAGACGTACACGCCACAACAATTCTTTTCGAGATACAACGTGTAGTTTTGGAGATACAAGCTAATTTTGTACGATGCGTTATTTCTTCTCGAAAAGAGTTTCCAATGCGTACGTATATGTCTTTACTCTGCAAAACTGTATTTCCTTATGAAGTGGTATTCTTACATATCCTTTCGAGAGAAAACTGTCCTGTGCCTTCTCTTTTGAGGCTACACACTTAGACATACACGCAACATGAAAGCTTTTCGACTTACAACGTGTTGTTTAGGAAAAACAAGATAATTTCGCACGATGCGGGATTTCCTTAAAACGTGATTTTCTGAAAAATTTTGACGAAAGAAAATTCTCCTTTTGGTTCTCTTTAGATGCTACATGTTAAGACGTACACGCCACAACAATTCTTTTCGAGATACAACGTGTAGTTTTGGAGATACAAGCTAATTTTGTACGATGCGTTATTTCTTCTCGTAAAGAGTTTCCAATGCGTACGTATATGCCTTTACTCTGCAAAACTGTATTTCCTTATGAAGTGGTATTCTTACATATCCTTTCGAGAGAAAACTGTCCTGTGCCTTCTCTTTTGAGGCTACACACTTAGACATACACGCAACATGAAAGCTTTTCGACTTACAACGTGTTGTTTAGGAAAAACAAGATAATTTCGCACGATGCGGGATTTCCTTAAAACGTGATTTTCTGAAAAATTTTGACGAAAGAAAATTCTCCTTTTGGTTCTCTTTAGATGCTACATGTTAAGACGTACACGCCACAACAATTCTTTTCGAGATACAACGTGTAGTTTTGGAGATACAAGCTAATTTTGTACGATGCGTTATTTCTTCTCGTAAAGAGTTTCCAATGCGTACGTATATGTCTTTACTCTGCAAAACTGTATTTCCTTATGAAGTGGTATTCTTACATATCCTTTCGAGAGAAAACTGTCCTGTGCCTTCTCTTTTGAGGCTACACACTTAGACATACACGCAACATGAAAGCTTTTCGACTTACAACGTGTTGTTTAGGAAAAACAAGATAATTTCGCACGATGCGGGATTTCCTTAAAACGTGATTTTCTGAAAAATTTTGACGAAAGAAAATTCTCCTTTTGGTTCTCTTTAGATGCTACATGTTAAGACGTACACGCCACAACAATTCTTTTCGAGATACAACGTGTAGTTTTGGAGATACAAGCTAATTTTGTACGATGCGTTATTTCTTCTCGTACAGAGTTTCCAATGCGTACGTATATGTCTTTACTCTGCAAAACTGTATTTCCTTATGAAGTGGTATTCTTACATATCCTTTCGAGAGAAAACTGTCCTGTGCCTTCTCTTTTGAGGCTACACACTTAGACATACACGCAACATGAAAGCTTTTCGACTTACAACGTGTTGTTTAGGAAAAACAAGATAATTTCGCACGATGCGGGATTTCCTTAAAACGTGATTTTCTGAAAAATTTTGACGAAAGAAAATTCTCCTTTTGGTTCTCTTTAGATGCTACATGTTAAGACGTACACGCCACAACAATTCTTTTCGAGATACAACGTGTAGTTTTGGAGATACAAGCTAATTTTTTACGATGCGTTATTTCTTCTCATAAAGAGTTTCCAATGCGTACGTATATGTCTTTACTCTGCAAAACTGTATTTCCTTATGAAGTG
Source organism: Apodemus sylvaticus (assembly GCF_947179515.1). Classification (NCBI taxonomy): domain Eukaryota; kingdom Metazoa; phylum Chordata; class Mammalia; order Rodentia; family Muridae; genus Apodemus; species Apodemus sylvaticus. The sequence goes on along the minus strand of NW_026263042.1, from coordinate 222,458 downwards.
GTATTCTTACATATCCTTTCGAGAGAAAACTGTCCTGTGCCTTCTCTTTTGAGGCTACACACTTAGACATACACGCAACATGAAAGCTTTTCGACTTACAACGTGTTGTTTAGGAAAAACAAGATAATTTCGCACGATGCGGGATTTCCTTAAAACGTGATTTTCTGAAAAATTTTGACGAAAGAAAACTCTCCTTTAGGTTCTCTTTAGATGCTACATGTTAAGACGTACACGCCACAACAATTCTTTTCGAGATACAACGTGTAGTTTTGGAGATACAAGCTAATTCTCTACTATGCGTTATTTCTTCTCGTAAAGAGTTTCCAATGCGTACGTATATGTCTTTACTCTGCAAAACTGTATTTCCTTATGAAGTGGTATTCTTACATATCCTTTCGAGAGAAAACTGTGCTGTGCCTTCTCTTTTGAGGCTACACACTTAGACATACACGCAACATGAAAGCTTTTCGACTTACAACGTGTTGTTTAGGAAAAACAAGATAATTTCGCACGATGCGGGATTTCCTTAAAACGTGATTTTCTGAAAAATTTTGACGAAAGAAAATTCTCCTTTTGGTTCTCTTTAGATGCTACATGTTAAGACGTACACGCCACAACAATTCTTTTCGAGATACAACGTGTAGTTTTGGAGATACAAGCTAATTTTGTACGATGCGTTATTTCTTCTCGTAAAGAGTTTCCAATGCGTACGTATATGTCTTTACTCTGCAAAACTGTATTTCCTTATGAAGTGGAATTCTTACATATCCTTTCGAGAGAAAACTGTCCTGTGCCTTCTCTTTTGAGGCTACACACTTAGACATACACGCAACATGAAAGATTTTCGACTTACAACGTGTTGTTTAGGAAAAACAAGATAATTTCGCACGATGCGGGATTTCCTTAAAAGCATGATTTTCTGAAAAATTTTGACGAAAGAAAATTCTCCTTTTGGTTCTCTTTAGATGCTACATGTTAAGACGTACACGCCACAACAATTCTTTTCGAGATACAACGTGTAGTTTTGGAGATACAAGCTAATTTTGTACTATGCGTTATTTCTTCTCGTAAAGAGTTTCCAATGCGTACGTATATGTCTTTACTCTGCAAAACTGTATTTCCTTGTGAAGTGGTATTCTTACATATCCTTTCGAGAGAAAACTGTCCTGTGCCTTCTCTTTTGAGGCTACACACTTAGACATACACGCAACATGAAAGCTTTTTGACTTACAACGTGTTGTTTAGGAAAAACAAGATAATTTCGCACGATGCGGGATTTCCTTAAAACGTGATTTTCTGAAAAATTTTGACGAAAGAAAATTCTCCTTTTGGTTCTCTTTAGATGCTACATGTTAAGACGTACACGCCACAACAATTCTTTTCGAGATACAACGTGTAGTTTTGGAGATACAAGCTAATTTTGTACTATGCGTTATTTCTTCTCGTAAAGAGTTTCCAATGCGTACGTATATGTCTTTACTCTGCAAAACTGTATTTCCTTATGAAGTGGTATTCTTACATATCCTTTCGAGAGAAAACTGTCCTGTGCCTTCTCTTTTGAGGCTACACACTTAGACATACACGCAACATGAAAGCTTTTCGACTTACAACGTGTTGTTTAGGAAAAACAAGATAATTTCGCACGATGCGGGATTTCCTTAAAACGTGATTTTCTGAAAAATTTTGACGAAAGAAAATTCTCCTTTTGGTTCTCTTTAGATGCTACATGTTAAGACGTACACGCCACAACAATTCTTTTCGAGATACAACGTGTAGTTTTGGAGATACAAGCTAATTTTGTACGATGCGTTATTTCTTCTCGTAAAGAGTTTCCAATGCGTACGTATATGTCTTTACTCTGCAAAACTGTATTTCCTTATGAAGTGGTATTCTTACATATCCTTTCGAGAGAAAACTGTCCTGTGCCTTCTCTTTTGAGGCTACACACTTAGACATACACGCAACATGAAAGCTTTTCGACTTACAACGTGTTGTTTAGGAAAAACAAGATAATTTCGCACGGTGCGGGATTTCCTTAAAACGTGATTTTCTGAAAAATTTTGACGAAAGAAAATTCTCCTTTTGGTTCTCTTTAGATGCTACATGTTAAGACGTACACGCCACAACAATTCTTTTCGGGATACAACGTGTAGTTTTGGAGATACAAGCTAATTTTGTACAATGCGTTATTTCTTCTCGTAAAGAGTTTCCAATGCGTACGTATATGTCTTTACTCTGCAAAACTGTATTTCCTTATGAAGTGGTATTCTTACATATCCTTTCGAGAGAAAACTGTCCTGTGCCTTCTCTTTTGAGGCTACACACTTAGACATACACGCAACATGAAAGCTTTTCGACTTACAACGTGTTGTTTAGGAAAAACAAGATAATTTCGCACGATGCGGGATTTCCTTAAAACGTGATTTTCTGAAAAATTTTGACGAAAGAAAATTCTCCTTTTGGTTCTCTTTAGATGCTACATGTTAAGACGTACACGCCACAACAATTCTTTTCGAGATACAACGTGTAGTTTTGGAGATACAAGCTAATTTTGTACTATGCGTTATTTCTTCTCGTAAAGAGTTTCCAATGCGTACGTATATGTCTTTACTCTGCAAAACTGTATTTCCTTATGAAGTGGTATTCTTACATATCCTTTCGAGAGAAAACTGTCCTGTGCCTTCTCTTTTGAGGCTACACACTTAGACATACACGCAACATGAAAGCTTTTCGACTTACAACGTGTTGTTTAGGAAAAACAAGATAATTTCGCACGATGCGGGATTTCCTTAAAACGTGATTTTCTGAAAAATTTTGACGAAAGAAAATTCTCCTTTTGGTTCTCTTTAGATGCTACATGTTAAGACGTACACGCCACAACAATTCTTTTCGAGATACAACGTGTAGTTTTGGAGATACAAGCTAATTTTGTACTATGCGTTATTTCTTCTCGTAAAGAGTTTCCAATGCGTACGTATATGTCTTTACTCTGCAAAACTGTATTTCCTTATGAAGTGGTATTCTTACATATCCTTTCGAGAGAAAACTGTCCTGTGCCTTCTCTTTTGAGGCTACACACTTAGACATACACGCAACATGAAAGCTTTTCGACTTACAACGTGTTGTTTAGGAAAAACAAGATAATTTCGCACGATGCGGGATTTCCTTAAAACGTGATTTTCTGAAAAATTTTCACGAAAGAAAATTCTCCTTTTGGTTCTCTTTAGATGCTACATGTTAAGACGTACACGCCACAACAATTCTTTTCGAGATACAACGTGTAGTTTTGGAGATACAAGCTAATTTTGTACTATGCGTTATTTCTTCTCGTAAAGAGTTTCCAATGCGTACGTATATGTCTTTACTCTGCAAAACTGTATTTCCTTATGAAGTGGTATTCTTACATATCCTTTCGAGAGAAAACTGTCCTGTGCCTTCTCTTTTGAGGCTACACACTTAGACATACACGCAACATGAAAGCTTTTCGACTTACAACGTGTTGTTTAGGAAAAACAAGATAATTTCGCACGATGCGGGATTTCCTTAAAACGTGATTTTCTGAAAAATTTTGACGAAAGAAAATTCTCCTTTTGGTTCTCTTTAGATGCTACATGTTAAGACGTACACGCCACAACAATTCTTTTCGAGATACAACGTGTAGTTTTGGAGATACAAGCTAATTTTGTACTATGCGTTATTTCTTCTCGTAAAGAGTTTCCAATGCGTACGTATATGTCTTTACTCTGCAAAACTGTATTTCCTTATGAAGTGGTATTCTTACATATCCTTTCGAGAGAAAACTGTCCTGTGCCTTCTCTTTTGAGGCTACACACTTAGACATACACGCAACATGAAAGCTTTTCGACTTACAACGTGTTGTTTAGGAAAAACAAGATAATTTCGCACGATGCGGGATTTCCTTAAAACGTGATTTTCTGAAAAATTTTGACGAAAGAAAATTCTCCTTTTGGTTCTCTTTAGATGCTACATGTTAAGACGTACACGCCACAACAATTCTTTTCGAGATACAACGTGTAGTTTTGGAGATACAAGCTAATTTTGTACGATGCGTTATTTCTTCTCGTAAAGAGTTTCCAATGCGTACGTATATGTCTTTACTCTGCAAAACTGTATTTCCTTATGAAGTGGTATTCTTACATATCCTTTCGAGAGAAAACTGTCCTGTGCCTTCTCTTTTGAGGCTACACACTTAGACATACACGCAACATGAAAGCTTTTCGACTTACAACGTGTTGTTTAGGAAAAACAAGATAATTTCGCACGATGCGGGATTTCCTTAAAACGTGATTTTCTGAAAAATTTTGACGAAAGAAAATTCTCCTTTTGGTTCTCTTTAGATGCTACATGTTAAGACGTACACGCCACAACAATTCTTTTCGAGATACAACGTGTAGTTTTGGAGATACAAGCTAATTTTGTACGATGCGTTATTTCTTCTCGTAAAGAGTTTCCAATGCGTACGTATATGTCTTTACTCTGCAAAACTGTATTTCCTTATGAAGTGGTATTCTTACATATCCTTTCGAGAGAAAACTGTCCTGTGCCTTCTCTTTTGAGGCTACACACTTAGACATACACGCAACATGAAAGCTTTTCGACTTACAACGTGTTGTTTAGGAAAAACAAGATAATTTCGCACGATGCGGGATTTCCTTAAAACGTGATTTTCTGAAAAATTTTGACGAAAGAAAATTCTCCTTTTGGTTCTCTTTAGATGCTACATGTTAAGACGTACACGCCACAACAATTCTTTTCGAGATACAACGTGTAGTTTTGGAGATACAAGCTAATTTTGTACGATGCGTTATTTCTTCTCGTAAAGAGTTTCCAATGCGTACGTATATGTCTTTACTCTGCAAAACTGTATTTCCTTATGAAGTGGTATTCTTACATATCCTTTCGAGAGAAAACTGTCCTGTGCCTTCTCTTTTGAGGCTACACACTTAGACATACACGCAACATGAAAGCTTTTCGACTTACAACGTGTTGTTTAGGAAAAACAAGATAATTTCGCACGATGCGGGATTTCCTTAAAACGTGATTTTCTGAAAAATTTTGACGAAAGAAAATTCTCCTTTTGGTTCTCTTTAGATGCTACATGTTAAGACGTACACGCCACAACAATTCTTTTCGAGATACAACGTGTAGTTTTGGAGATACAAGCTAATTTTGTACTATGCGTTATTTCTTCTCGTAAAGAGTTTCCAATGCGTACGTATATGTCTTTACTCTGCAAAACTGTATTTCCTTATGAAGTGGTATTCTTACATATCCTTTCGAGAGAAAACTGTCCTGTGCCTTCTCTTTTGAGGCTACACACTTAGACATACACGCAACATGAAAGCTTTTCGACTTACAACGTGTTGTTTAGGAAAAACAAGATAATTTCGCACGATGCGGGATTTCCTTAAAACGTGATTTTCTGAAAAATTTTGACGAAAGAAAATTCTCCTTTTGGTTCTCTTTAGATGCTACATGTTAAGACGTACACGCCACAACAATTCTTTTCGAGATACAACGTGTAGTTTTGGAGATACAAGCTAATTTTGTACTATGCGTTATTTCTTCTCGTAAAGAGTTTCCAATGCGTACCCATATGTCTTTACTCTGCAAAACTGTATTTCCTTATGAAGTGGTATTCTTACATATCCTTTCGAGAGAAAACTGTCCTGTGCCTTCTCTTTTGAGGCTACACACTTAGACATACACGCAACATGAAAGCTTTTCGACTTACAACGTGTTGTTTAGGAAAAACAAGATAATTTCGCACGATGCGGGATTTCCTTAAAACGTGATTTTCTGAAAAATTTTGACGAAAGAAAATTCTCCTTTTGGTTCTCTTTAGATGCTACATGTTAAGACGTACACGCCACAACAATTCTTTTCGAGATACAACGTGTAGTTTTGGAGATACAAGCTAATTTTGTACGATGCGTTATTTCTTCTCGTAAAGAGTTTCCAATGCGTACGTATATGTCTTTACTCTGCAAAACTGTATTTCCTTATGAAGTGGTATTCTTACATATCCTTTCGAGAGAAAACTGTCCTGTGCCTTCTCTTTTGAGGCTACACACTTAGACATACACGCAACATGAAAGCTTTTCGACTTACAACGTGTTGTTTAGGAAAAACAAGATAATTTCGCACGATGCGGGATTTCCTTAAAACGTGATTTTCTGAAAAATTTTGACGAAAGAAAATTCTCCTTTTGGTTCTCTTTAGATGCTACATGTTAAGACGTACACGCCACAACAATTCTTTTCGAGATACAACGTGTAGTTTTGGAGATACAAGCTAATTTTGTACGATGCGTTATTTCTTCTCGTAAAGAGTTTCCAATGCGTACGTATATGTCTTTACTCTGCAAAACTGTATTTCCTTATGAAGTGGTATTCTTACATATCCTTTCGAGAGAAAACTGTCCTGTGCCTTCTCTTTTGAGGCTACACACTTAGACATACACGCAACATGAAAGCTTTTCGACTTACAACGTGTTGTTTAGGAAAAACAAGATAATTTCGCACGATGCGGGATTTCCTTAAAACGTGATTTTCTGAAAAATTTTGACGAAAGAAAATTCTCCTTTTGGTTCTCTTTAGATGCTACATGTTAAGACGTACACGCCACAACAATTCTTTTCGAGATACAACGTGTAGTTTTGGAGATACAAGCTAATTTTGTACGATGCGTTATTTCTTCTCGTAAAGAGTTTCCAATGCGTACGTATATGTCTTTACTCTGCAAAACTGTATTTCCTTATGAAGTGGTATTCTTACATATCCTTTCGAGAGAAAACTGTCCTGTGCCTTCTCTTTTGAGGCTACACACTTAGACATACACGCAACATGAAAGCTTTTCGACTTACAACGTGTTGTTTAGGAAAAACAAGATAATTTCGCACGATGCGGGATTTCCTTAAAACGTGATTTTCTGAAAAATTTTGACGAAAGAAAATTCTCCTTTTGGTTCTCTTTAGATGCTACATGTTAAGACGTACACGCCACAACAATTCTTTTCGAGATACAACGTGTAGTTTTGGAGATACAAGCTAATTTTGTACGATGCGTTATTTCTTCTCGTAAAGAGTTTCCAATGCGTACGTATATGTCTTTACTCTGCAAAACTGTATTTCCTTATGAAGTGGTATTCTTACATATCCTTTCGAGAGAAAACTGTCCTGTGCCTTCTCTTTTGAGGCTACACACTTAGACATACACGCAACATGAAAGCTTTTCGACTTACAACGTGTTGTTTAGGAAAAACAAGATAATTTCGCACGATGCGGGATTTCCTTAAAACGTGATTTTCTGAAAAATTTTGACGAAAGAAAATTCTCCTTTTGGTTCTCTTTAGATGCTACATGTTAAGACGTACACGCCACAACAATTCTTTTCGAGATACAACGTGTAGTTTTGGAGATACAAGCTAATTTTGTACGATGCGTTATTTCTTCTCGTAAAGAGTTTCCAATGCGTACGTATATGTCTTTACTCTGCAAAACTGTATTTCCTTATGAAGTGGTATTCTTACATATCCTTTCGAGAGAAAACTGTCCTGTGCCTTCTCTTTTGAGGCTACACACTTAGACATACACGCAACATGAAAGCTTTTCGACTTACAACGTGTTGTTTAGGAAAAACAAGATAATTTCGCACGATGCGGGATTTCCTTAAAACGTGATTTTCTGAAAAATTTTGACGAAAGAAAATTCTCCTTTTGGTTCTCTTTAGATGCTACATGTTAAGACGTACACGCCACAACAATTCTTTTCGAGATACAACGTGTAGTTTTGGAGATACAAGCTAATTTTGTACGATGCGTTATTTCTTCTCGTAAAGAGTTTCCAATGCGTACGTATATGTCTTTACTCTGCAAAACTGTATTTCCTTATGAAGTGGTATTCTTACATATCCTTTCGAGAGAAAACTGTCCTGTGCCTTCTCTTTTGAGGCTACACACTTAGACATACACGCAACATGAAAGCTTTTCGACTTACAACGTGTTGTTTAGGAAAAACAAGATAATTTCGCACGATGCGGGATTTCCTTAAAACGTGATTTTCTGAAAAATTTTGACGAAAGAAAATTCTCCTTTTGGTTCTCTTTAGATGCTACATGTTAAGACGTACACGCCACAACAATTCTTTTCGAGATACAACGTGTAGTTTTGGAGATACAAGCTAATTTTGTACGATGCGTTATTTCTTCTCGTAAAGAGTTTCCAATGCGTACGTATATGTCTTTACTCTGCAAAACTGTATTTCCTTATGAAGTGGTATTCTTACATATCCTTTCGAGAGAAAACTGTCCTGTGCCTTCTCTTTTGAGGCTACACACTTAGACATACACGCAACATGAAAGCTTTTCGACTTACAACGTGTTGTTTAGGAAAAACAAGATAATTTCGCACGATGCGGGATTTCCTTAAAACGTGATTTTCTGAAAAATTTTGACGAAAGAAAATTCTCCTTTTGGTTCTCTTTAGATGCTACATGTTAAGACGTACACGCCACAACAATTCTTTTCGAGATACAACGTGTAGTTTTGGAGATACAAGCTAATTTTGTACTATGCGTTATTTCTTCTCGTAAAGAGTTTCCAATGCGTACGTATATGTCTTTACTCTGCAAAACTGTATTTCCTTATGAAGTGGTATTCTTACATATCCTTTCGAGAGAAAACTGTCCTGTGCCTTCTCTTTTGAGGCTACACACTTAGACATACACGCAACATGAAAGCTTTTCGACTTACAACGTGTTGTTTAGGAAAAACAAGATAATTTCGCACGATGCGGGATTTCCTTAAAACGTGATTTTCTGAAAAATTTTGACGAAAGAAAATTCTCCTTTTGGTTCTCTTTAGATGCTACATGTTAAGACGTACACGCCACAACAATTCTTTTCGAGATACAACGTGTAGTTTTGGAGATACAAGCTAATTTTGTACTATGCGTTATTTCTTCTCGTAAAGAGTTTCCAATGCGTACCCATATGTCTTTACTCTGCAAAACTGTATTTCCTTATGAAGTGGTATTCTTACATATCCTTTCGAGAGAAAACTGTCCTGTGCCTTCTCTTTTGAGGCTACACACTTAGACATACACGCAACATGAAAGCTTTTCGACTTACAACGTGTTGTTTAGGAAAAACAAGATAATTTCGCACGATGCGGGATTTCCTTAAAACGTGATTTTCTGAAAAATTTTGACGAAAGAAAATTCTCCTTTTGGTTCTCTTTAGATGCTACATGTTAAGACGTACACGCCACAACAATTCTTTTCGAGATACAACGTGTAGTTTTGGAGATACAAGCTAATTTTGTACGATGCGTTATTTCTTCTCGTAAAGAGTTTCCAATGCGTACGTATATGTCTTTACTCTGCAAAACTGTATTTCCTTATGAAGTGGTATTCTTACATATCCTTTCGAGAGAAAACTGTCCTGTGCCTTCTCTTTTGAGGCTACACACTTAGACATACACGCAACATGAAAGCTTTTCGACTTACAACGTGTTGTTTCGGAAAAACAAGATAATTTCGCACGATGCGGGATTTCCTTAAAACGTGATTTTCTGAAAAATTTTGACGAAAGAAAATTCTCCTTTTGGTTCTCTTTAGATGCTACATGTTAAGACGTACACGCCACAACAATTCTTTTCGAGATACAACGTGTAGCTTTGGAGATACAAGCTAATTTTGTACTATGCGTTATTTCTTCTCGTAAAGAGTTTCCAATGCGTACGTATATGTCTTTACTCTGCAAAACTGTATTTCCTTATGAAGTGGTATTCTTACATATCCTTTCGAGAGAAAACTGTCCTGTGCCTTCTCTTTTGAGGCTACACACTTAGACATACACGCAACATGAAAGCTTTTCGACTTACAACGTGTTGTTTAGGAAAAACAAGATAATTTCGCACGATGCGGGATTTCCTTAAAACGTGATTTTCTGAAAAATTTTGACGAAAGAAAATTCTCCTTTTGGTTCTCTTTAGATGCTACATGTTAAGACGTACACGCCACAACAATTCTTTTCGAGATACAACGTGTAGTTTTGGAGATACAAGCTAATTTTGTACTATGCGTTATTTCTTCTCGTAAAGAGTTTCCAATGCGTACGTATATGTCTTTACTCTGCAAAACTGTATTTCCTTATGAAGTGGTATTCTTACATATCCTTTCGAGAGAAAACTGTCCTGTGCCTTCTCTTTTGAGGCTACACACTTAGACATACACGCAACATGAAAGCTTTTCGACTTACAACGTGTTGTTTAGGAAAAACAAGATAATTTCGCACGATGCGGGATTTCCTTAAAACGTGATTTTCTGAAAAATTTTGACGAAAGAAAATTCTCCTTTTGGTTCTCTTTAGATGCTACATGTTAAGACGTACACGCCACAACAATTCTTTTCGAGATACAACGTGTAGTTTTGGAGATACAAGCTAATTTTGTACGATGCGTTATTTCTTCTCGTAAAGAGTTTCCAATGCGTACGTATATGTCTTTACTCTGCAAAACTGTATTTCCTTATGAAGTGGTATTCTTACATATCCTTTCGAGAGAAAACTGTCCTGTGCCTTCTCTTTTGAGGCTACACACTTAGACATACACGCAACATGAAAGCTTTTCGACTTACAACGTGTTGTTTAGGAAAAACAAGATAATTTCGCACGATGCGGGATTTCCTTAAAACGTGATTTTCTGAAAAATTTTGACGAAAGAAAATTCTCCTTTTGGTTCTCTTTAGATGCTACATGTTAAGACGTACACGCCACAACAATTCTTTTCGAGATACAACGTGTAGTTTTGGAGATACAAGCTAATTTTGTACGATGCGTTATTTCTTCTCGTAAAGAGTTTCCAATGCGTACGTATATGTCTTTATTCTGCAAAACTGTATTTCCTTATGAAGTGGTATTCTTACATATCCTTTCGAGAGAAAACTGTCCTGTGCCTTCTCTTTTGAGGCTACACATGTAGACATACACGCAACATGAAAGCTTTTCGACTTACAACGTGTTGTTTAGGAAAAACAAGATAATTTCGCACGATGCGGGATTTCCTCAAAACGTGATTTTCTGAAAAATTTTGACGAAAGAAAATTCTCCTTTTGGTTCTCTTTAGATGCTACATGTTAAGACGTACACGCCACAACAATTCTTTTCGAGATACAACGTGTAGTTTTGGAGATACAAGCTAATTTTGTACGATGCGTTATTTCTTCTCGTAAAGAGTTTCCAATGCGTACGTATATGTCTTTACTCTGCAAAACTGTATTTCCTTATGAAGTGGTATTCTTACATATCCTTTCGAGAGAAAACTGTCCTGTGCCTTCTCTTTTGAGGCTACACACTTAGACATACACGCAACATGAAAGCTTTTCGACTTACAACGTGTTGTTTAGGAAAAACAAGATAATTTCGCACGATGCGGGTTTTCCTTAAAACGTGATTTTCTGAAAAATTTTGACGAAAGAAAACTCTCCTTTAGGTTCTCTTTAGATGCTACATGTTAAGACGTACACGCCACAACAATTCTTTTCGAGATACAACGTGTAGTTTTGGAGATACAAGCTAATTTTGTACGATGCGTTATTTCTTCTCGTAAAGAGTTTCCAATGCGTACGTATATGTCTTTACTCTGCAAAACTGTATTTCCTTATGAAGTGGTATTCTTACATATCCTTTCGAGAGAAAACTGTCCTGTGCCTTCTCTTTTGAGGCTACACACTTAGACATACACGCAACATGAAAGCTTTTCGACTTACAACGTGTTGTTTAGGAAAAACAAGATAATTTCGCACGATGCGGGATTTCCTTAAAACGTGATTTTCTGAAAAATTTTGACGAAAGAAAATTCTCCTTTTGGTTCTCTTTAGATGCTACATGTTAAGACGTACACGCCACAACAATTCTTTTCGAGATACAACGTGTAGTTTTGGAGATACAAGCTAATTTTGTACGATGCGTTATTTCTTCTCGTAAAGAGTTTCCAATGCGTACGTATATGTCTTTACTCTGCAAAACTGTATTTCCTTATGAAGTGGAATTCTTACATATCCTTTCGAGGCAAAACTGTCCTGTGCCTTCTCTTTTGAGGCTACACACTTAGACATACACGCAACATGAAAGATTTTCGACTTACAACGTGTTGTTTAGGAAAAACAAGATAATTTCGCACGATGCCGGATTTCCTTAAAAGCGTGATTTTCTGAAAAATTTTGACGAAAGAAAATTCTCCTTTTGGTTCTCTTTAGATGCTACATGTTAAGACGTACACGCCACAACAATTCTTTTCGAGATACAACGTGTAGTTTTGGAGATACAAGCTAATTTTGTACTATGCGTTATTTCTTCTCGTAAAGAGTTTCCAATGCGTACGTATATGTCTTTACTCTGCAAAACTGTATTTCCTTGTGAAGTGGTATTCTTACATATCCTTTCGAGAGAAAACTGTCCTGTGCCTTCTCTTTTGAGGCTACACACTTAGACATACACGCAACATGAAAGCTTTTTGACTTACAACGTGTTGTTTAGGAAAAACAAGATAATTTCGCATGATGCGGGATTTCCTTAAAACGTGATTTTCTGAAAAATTTTGACGAAAGAAAATTCTCCTTTTGGTTCTCTTTAGATGCTACATGTTAAGACGTACACGCCACAACAATTCTTTTCGAGATACAACGTGTAGTTTTGGAGATACAAGCTAATTTTGTACTATGCGTTATTTCTTCTCGTAAAGAGTTTCCAATGCGTACGTATATGTCTTTACTCTGCAAAACTGTATTTCCTTATGAAGTGGTATTCTTACATATCCTTTCGAGAGAAAACTGTCCTGTGCCTTCTCTTTTGAGGCTACACACTTAGACATACACGCAACATGAAAGCTTTTCGACTTACAACGTGTTGTTTAGGAAAAACAAGATAATTTCGCACGATGCGGGATTTCCTTAAAACGTGATTTTCTGAAAAATTTTGACGAAAGAAAATTCTCCTTTTGGTTCTCTTTAGATGCTACATGTTAAGACGTACACGCCGCAACAATTCTTTTCGAGATACAACGTGTAGTTTTGGAGATACAAGCTAATTTTATACTATGCGTTATTTCTTCTCGTAAAGAGTTTCCAATGCGTACGTATATGTCTTTACTCTGCAAAACTGTATTTCCTTATGAAGTGGTATTCTTACATATCCTTTCGAGAGAAAACTGTCCTGTGCCTTCTCTTTTGAGGCTACACACTTAGACATACACGCAACATGAAAGCTTTTCGACTTACAACGTGTTGTTTAGGAAAAACAAGATAATTTCGCACGATGCGGGATTTCCTTAAAACGTGATTTTCTGAAAAATTTTGACGAAAGAAAATTCTCCTTTTGGTTCTCTTTAGATGCTACATGTTAAGACGTACACGCCACAACAATTCTTTTCGAGATACAACGTGTAGTTTTGGAGATACAAGCTAATTTTGTACGATGCGTTATTTCTTCTCGTAAAGAGTTTCCAATGCGTACGTATATGTCTTTACTCTGCAAAACTGTATTTCCTTATGAAGTGGTATTCTTACATATCCTTTCGAGAGAAAACTGTCCTGTGCCTTCTCTTTTGAGGCTACACACTTAGACATACACGCAACATGAAAGCTTTTCGACTTACAACGTGTTGTTTAGGAAAAACAAGATAATTTCGCACGATGCGGGATTTCCTTAAAACGTGATTTTCTGAAAAATTTTGACGAAAGAAAATTCTCCTTTTGGTTCTCTTTAGATGCTACATGTTAAGACGTACACGCCACAACAATTCTTTTCGAGATACAACGTGTAGTTTTGGAGATACAAGCTAATTTTGTACGATGCGTTATTTCTTCTCGTAAAGAGTTTCCAATGCGTACGTATATGTCTTTACTCTGCAAAACTGTATTTCCTTATGAAGTGGTATTCTTACATATCCTTTCGAGAGAAAACTGTCCTGTGCCTTCTCTTTTGAGGCTACACACTTAGACATACACGCAACATGAAAGCTTTTCGACTTACAACGTGTTGTTTAGGAAAAACAAGATAATTTCGCACGATGCGGGATTTCCTTAAAACGTGATTTTCTGAAAAATTTTGACGAAAGAAAATTCTCCTTTTGGTTGTCTTTAGATGCTACATGTTAAGACGTACACGCCACAACAATTCTTTTCGAGATACAACGTGTAGTTTTGGAGATACAAGCTAATTTTGTACGATGCGTTATTTCTTCTCGTAAAGAGTTTCCAATGCGTACGTATATGTCTTTACTCTGCAAAACTGTATTTCCTTATGAAGTGGTATTCTTACATATCCTTTCGAGAGAAAACTGTCCTGTGCCTTCTCTTTTGAGGCTACACACTTAGACATACACGCAACATGAAAGCTTTTCGACTTACAACGTGTTGTTTAGGAAAAACAAGATAATTTCGCACGATGCGGGATTTCCTTAAAACGTGATTTTCTGAAAAATTTTGACGAAAGAAAATTCTCCTTTTGGTTCTCTTTAGATGGTACATGTTAGACGTACACGCCACAACAATTCTTTTCGAGATACAACGTGTAGTTTTGGAGATACAAGCTAATTTTGTACGATGCGTTATTTCTTCTCGTAAAGAGTTTCCAATGCGTACGTATATGTCTTTACTCTGCAAAACTGTATTTCCTTATGAAGTGGTATTCTTACATATCCTTTCGAGAGAAAACTGTCCTGTGCCTTCTCTTTTGAGGCTACACACTTAGACATACACGCAACATGAAAGCTTTTCGACTTACAACGTGTTGTTTAGGAAAAACAAGATAATTTCGCACGATGCGGGATTTCCTTAAAACGTGATTTTCTGAAAAATTTTGACGAAAGAAAATTCTCCTTTTGGTTCTCTTTAGATGCTACATGTTAAGACGTACACGCCACAACAATTCTTTTCGAGATACAACGTGTAGTTTTGGAGATACAAGCTAATTTTGTACGATGCGTTATTTCTTCTCGTAAAGAGTTTCCAATGCGTACGTATATGTCTTTACTCTGCAAAACTGTATTTCCTTATGAAGTGGTATTCTTACATATCCTTTCGAGAGAAAACTGTCCTGTGCCTTCTCTTTTGAGGCTACACACTTAGACATACACGCAACATGAAAGCTTTTCGACTTACAACGTGTTGTTTAGGAAAAACAAGATAATTTCGCACGATGCGGGATTTCCTTAAAACGTGATTTTCTGAAAAATTTTGACGAAAGAAAATTCTCCTTTTGGTTCTCTTTAGATGCTACATGTTAAGACGTACACGCCACAACAATTCTTTTCGAGATACAACGTGTAGTTTTGGAGATACAAGCTAATTTTGTACGATGCGTTATTTCTTCTCGTAAAGAGTTTCCAATGCGTACGTATATGTCTTTACTCTGCAAAACTGTATTTCCTTATGAAGTGGTATTCTTACATATCCTTTCGAGAGAAAACTGTCCTGTGCCTTCTCTTTTGAGGCTACACACTTAGACATACACGCAACATGAAAGCTTTTCGACTTACAACGTGTTGTTTAGGAAAAACAAGATAATTTCGCACGATGCGGGATTTCCTTAAAACGTGATTTTCTGAAAAATTTTGACGAAAGAAAATTCTCCTTTTGGTTCTCTTTAGATGCTACATGTTAAGACGTACACGCCACAACAATTCTTTTCGAGATACAACGTGTAGTTTTGGAGATACAAGCTAATTTTGTACTATGCGTTATTTCTTCTCGTAAAGAGTTTCCAATGCGTACGTATATGTCTTTACTCTGCAAAACTGTATTTCCTTATGAAGTGGTATTCTTACATATCCTTTCGAGAGAAAACTGTCCTGTGCCTTCTCTTTTGAGGCTACACACTTAGACATACACGCAACATGAAAGCTTTTCGACTTACAACGTGTTGTTTAGGAAAAACAAGATAATTTCGCACGATGCGTGATTTCCTTAAAACGTGATTTTCTGAAAAATTTTGACGAAAGAAAATTCTCCTTTTGGTTCTCTTTAGATGCTACATGTTAAGACGTACAGGCCACAACAATTCTTTTCGAGATACAACGTGTAGTTTTGGAGATACAAGCTAATTTTGTACTATGCGTTATTTCTTCTCGTAAAGAGTTTCCAATGCGTACGTATATGTCTTTACTCTGCAAAACTGTATTTCCTTATGAAGTGGTATTCTTACATATCCTTTCGAGAGAAAACTGTCCTGTGCCTTCTCTTTTGAGGCTACACACTTAGACATACACGCAACATGAAAGCTTTTCGACTTACAACGTGTTGTTTAGGAAAAACAAGATAATTTCGCACGATGCGGGATTTCCTTAAAACGTGATTTTCTGAAAAATTTTGACGAAAGAAAATTCTCCTTTTGGTTCTCTTTAGATGCTACATGTTAAGACGTACACGCCACAACAATTCTTTTCGAGATACAACGTGTAGTTTTGGAGATACAAGCTAATTTTGTACTATGCGTTATTTCTTCTCGTAAAGAGTTTCCAATGCGTACGTATATGTCTTTACTCTGCAAAACTGTATTTCCTTATGAAGTGGTATTCTTACATATCCTTTCGAGAGAAAACTGTCCTGTGCCTTCTCTTTTGAGGCTACACACTTAGACATACACGCAACATGAAAGCTTTTCGACTTACAACGTGTTGTTTAGGAAAAACGAGATAATTTCGCACGATGCGGGATTTCCTTAAAACGTGATTTTCTGAAAAATTTTGACGAAAGAAAATTCTCCTTTTGGTTCTCTTTAGATGCTACATGTTAAGACGTACACGCCACAACAATTCTTTTCGAGATACAACGTGTAGTTTTGGAGATACAAGCTAATTTTGTACGATGCGTTATTTCTTCTCGTAAAGAGTTTCCAATGCGTACGTATATGTCTTTACTCTGCAAAACTGTATTTCCTTATGAAGTGGTATTCTTACATATCCTTTCGAGAGAAAACTGTCCTGTGCCTTCTCTTTTGAGGCTACACACTTAGACATACACGCAACATGAAAGCTTTTCGACTTACAACGTGTTGTTTAGGAAAAACAAGATAATTTCGCACGATGCGGGATTTCCTTAAAACGTGATTTTCTGAAAAATTTTGACGAAAGAAAATTCTCCTTTTGGTTCTCTTTAGATGCTACATGTTAAGACGTACACGCCACAACAATTCTTTTCGAGATACAACGTGTAGTTTTGGAGATACAAGCTAATTTTGTACGATGCGTTATTTCTTCTCGTAAAGAGTTTCCAATGCGTACGTATATGTCTTTACTCTGCAAAACTGTATTTCCTTATGAAGTGGTATTCTTACATATCCTTTCGAGAGAAAACTGTCCTGTGCCTTCTCTTTTGAGGCTACACACTTAGACATACACGCAACATGAAAGCTTTTCGACTTACAACGTGTTGTTTAGGAAAAACAAGATAATTTCGCACGATGCGGGATTTCCTTAAAACGTGATTTTCTGAAAAATTTTGACGAAAGAAAATTCTCCTTTTGGTTCTCTTTAGATGCTACATGTTAAGACGTACACGCCACAACAATTCTTTTCGAGATACAACGTGTAGTTTTGGAGATACAAGCTAATTTTGTACTATGCGTTATTTCTTCTCGTAAAGAGTTTCCAATGCGTACGTATATGTCTTTACTCTGCAAAACTGTATTTCCTTATGAAGTGGTATTCTTACATATCCTTTCGAGAGAAAACTGTCCTGTGCCTTCTCTTTTGAGGCTACACACTTAGACATACACGCAACATGAAAGCTTTTCGACTTACAACGTGTTGTTTCGGAAAAACAAGATAATTTCGCACGATGCGGGATTTCCTTAAAACGTGATTTTCTGAAAAATTTTGACGAAAGAAAATTCTCCTTTTGGTTCTCTTTAGATGCTACATGTTAAGACGTACACGCCACAACAATTCTTTTCGAGATACAACGTGTAGTTTTGGAGATACAAGCTAATTTTGTACGATGCGTTATTTCTTCTCGTAAAGAGTTTCCAATGCGTACGTATATGTCTTTACTCTGCAAAACTGTATTTCCTTATGAAGTGGTATTCTTACATATCCTTTCGAGAGAAAACTGTCCTGTGCCTTCTCTTTTGAGGCTACACACTTAGACATACACGCAACATGAAAGCTTTTCGACTTACAACGTGTTGTTTAGGAAAAACAAGATAATTTCGCACGATGCGGGATTTCCTTAAAACGTGATTTTCTGAAAAATTTTGACGAAAGAAAATTCTCCTTTTGGTTCTCTTTAGATGCTACATGTTAAGACGTACACGCCACAACAATTCTTTTCGAGATACAACGTGTAGTTTTGGAGATACAAGCTAATTTTGTACGATGCGTTATTTCTTCTCGTAAAGAGTTTCCAATGCGTACGTATATGTCTTTACTCTGCAAAACTGTATTTCCTTAGGAAGTGGTATTCTTACATATCCTTTCGAGAGAAAACTGTCCTGTGCCTTCTCTTTTGAGGCTACACACTTAGACATACACGCAACATGAAAGCTTTTCGACTTACAACGTGTTGTTTAGGAAAAACAAGATAATTTCGCACGATGCGGGATTTCCTTAAAACGTGATTTTCTGAAAAATTTTGACGAAAGAAAATTCTCCTTTTGGTTCTCTTTAGATGCTACATGTTAAGACGTACACGCCACAACAATTCTTTTCGAGATACAACGTGTAGTTTTGGAGATACAAGCTAATTTTGTACTATGCGTTATTTCTTCTCGTAAAGAGTTTCCAATGCGTACCCATATGTCTTTACTCTGCAAAACTGTATTTCCTTATGAAGTGGTATTCTTACATATCCTTTCGAGAGAAAACTGTCCTGTGCCTTCTCTTTTGAGGCTACACACTTAGACATACACGCAACATGAAAGCTTTTCGACTTACAACGTGTTGTTTAGGAAAAACAAGATAATTTCGCACGATGCGGGATTTCCTTAAAACGTGATTTTCTGAAAAATTTTGACGAAAGAAAATTCTCCTTTTGGTTCTCTTTAGATGCTACATGTTAAGACGTACACGCCACAACAATTCTTTTCGAGATACAACGTGTAGTTTTGGAGATACAAGCTAATTTTGTACGATGCGTTATTTCTTCTCGTAAAGAGTTTCCAATGCGTACGTATATGTCTTTACTCTGCAAAACTGTATTTCCTTATGAAGTGGTATTCTTACATATCCTTTCGAGAGAAAACTGTCCTGTGCCTTCTCTTTTGAGGCTACACACTTAGACATACACGCAACATGAAAGCTTTTCGACTTACAACGTGTTGTTTAGGAAAAACAAGATAATTTCGCACGATGCGGGATTTCCTTAAAACGTGATTTTCTGAAAAATTTTGACGAAAGAAAATTCTCCTTTTGGTTCTCTTTTGATGCTACATGTTAAGACGTACACGCCACAACAATTCTTTTCGAGATACAACGTGTAGTTTTGGAGATACAAGCTAATTTTGTACTATGCGTTATTTCTTCTCGTAAAGAGTTTCCAATGCGTACGTATATGTCTTTACTCTGCAAAACTGTATTTCCTTATGAAGTGGTATTCTTACATATCCTTTCGAGAGAAAACTGTCCTGTGCCTTCTCTTTTGAGGCTACACACTTAGACATACACGCAACATGAAAGCTTTTCGACTTACAACGTGTTGTTTAGGAAAAACAAGATAATTTCGCACGATGCGGTATTTACTTAAAACGTGATTTTCTGAAAAATTTTGACGAAAGAAAATTCTCCTTTTGGTTCTCTTTAGATGCTACATGTTAAGACGTACACGCCACAACAATTCTTTTCGAGATACAACGTGTAGTTTTGGAGATACAAGCTAATTTTGTACGATGCGTTATTTCTTCTCGTAAAGAGTTTCCAATGCGTACGTATATGTCTTTACTCTGCAAAACTGTATTTCCTTATGAAGTGGTATTCTTACATATCCTTTCGAGAGAAAACTGTCCTGTGCCTTCTCTTTTGAGGCTACACACTTAGACATACACGCAACATGAAAGCTTTTCGACTTACAACGTGTTGTTTAGGAAAAACAAGATAATTTCGCACGATGCGGGATTTCCTTAAAACGTGATTTTCTGAAAAATTTTGACGAAAGAAAATTCTCCTTTTGGTTCTCTTTAGATGCTACATGTTAAGACGTACACGCCACAACAATTCTTTTCGAGATACAACGTGTAGTTTTGGAGATACAAGCTAATTTTGTACGATGCGTTATTTCTTCTCGTAAAGAGTTTCCAATGCGTACGTATATGTCTTTACTCTGCAAAACTGTATTTCCTTATGAAGTGGTATTCTTACATATCCTTTCGAGAGAAAACTGTCCTGTGCCTTCTCTTTTGAGGCTACACACTTAGACATACACGCAACATGAAAGCTTTTCGACTTACAACGTGTTGTTTAGGAAAAACAAGATAATTTCGCACGATGCGGGATTTCCTGAAAACGTGATTTTCTGAAAAATTTTGACGAAAGAAAATTCTCCTTTTGGTTCGCTTTAGATGCTACATGATAAGACGTACACGCCACAACAATTCTTTTCGAGATACAACGTGTAGTTTTGGAGATACAAGCTAATTTTGTACGATGCGTTATTTCTTCTCGTAAAGAGTTTCCAATGCGTACGTATATGTCTTTACTCTGCAAAACTGTATTTCCTTATGAAGTGGTATTCTTACATATCCTTTCGAGAGAAAACTGTCCTGTGCCTTCTCTTTTGAGGCTACACACTTAGACATACACGCAACATGAAAGCTTTTCGACTTACAACGTGTTGTTTAGGAAAAACAAGATAATTTCGCACGATGCGGGATTTCCTTAAAACGTGATTTTCTGAAAAATTTTGACGAAAGAAAATTCTCCTTTTGGTTCTCTTTAGATGCTACATGTTAAGACGTACACGCCACAACAATTCTTTTCGAGATACAACGTGTAGTTTTGGAGATACAAGCTAATTTTGTACGATGCGTTATTTCTTCTCGTAAAGAGTTTCCAATGCGTACGTATATGTCTTTACTCTGCAAAACTGTATTTCCTTATGAAGTGGTATTCTTACATATCCTTTCGAGAGATAACTGTCCTGTGCCTTGTCTTTTGAGGCTACACACTTAGACATACACGCAACATGAAAGCTTTTCGACTTACAACGTGTTGTTTAGGAAAAACAAGATAATTTCGCACGATGCGGGATTTCCTTAAAACGTGATTTTCTGAAAAATTTTGACGAAAGAAAATTCTCCTTTTGGTTCTCTTTAGATGCTACATGTTAAGACGTACACGCCACAACAATTCTTTTCGAGATACAACGTGTAGTTTTGGAGATACAAGCTAATTTTGTACGATGCGTTATTTCTTCTCGTAAAGAGTTTCCAATGCGTACGTATATGTCTTTACTCTGCAAAACTGTATTTTCTTATGAAGTGGTATTCTTACATATCCTTTCGAGAGAAAACTGTCCTGTGCCTTCTCTTTTGAGGCTACACACTTAGACATACACGCAACATGAAAGCTTTTCGACTTACAACGTGTTGTTTAGGAAAAACAAGATAATTTCGCACGATGCGGGATTTCCTTAAAACGTGATTTTCTGAAAAATTTTGACGAAAGAAAATTCTCCTTTTGGTTCTCTTTAGATGCTACATGTTAAGACGTACACGCCACAACAATTCTTTTCGAGATACAACGTGTAGTTTTGGAGATACAAGCTAATTTTGTACGATGCGTTATTTCTTCTCGTAAAGAGTTTCCAATGCGTACGTATATGTCTTTACTCTGCAAAACTGTATTTCCTTATGAAGTGGTATTCTTACATATCCTTTCGAGAGAAAACTGTCCTGTGCCTTCTCTTTTGAGGCTACACACTTAGACATACACGCAACATGAAAGCTTTTCGACTTACAACGTGTTGTTTAGGAAAAACAAGATAATTTCGCACGATGCGGGATTTCCTTAAAACGTGATTTTCTGAAAAATTTTGACGAAAGAAAATTCTCCTTTTGGTTCTCTTTAGATGCTACATGTTAAGACGTACACGCCACAACAATTCTTTTCGAGATACAACGTGTAGTTTTGGAGATACAAGCTAATTTTGTACTATGCGTTATTTCTTCTCGTAAAGAGTTTCCAATGCGTACGTATATGTCTTTACTCTGCAAAACTGTATTTCCTTATGAAGTGGTATTCTTACATATCCTTTCGAGAGAAAACTGTCCTCTGCCTTCTCTTTTGAGGCTACACACTTAGACATACACGCAACATGAAAGCTTTTCGACTTACAACGTGTTGTTTAGGAAAAACAAGATAATTTCGCACGATGCGGGATTTCCTTAAAACGTGATTTTCTGAAAAATTTTGACGAAAGAAAAGTCTCCTTTTGGTTCTCTTTAGATGCTACATGTTAAGACGTACACGCCACAACAATTCTTTTCGAGATACAACGTGTAGTTTTGGAGATACAAGCTAATTTTGTACGATGCGTTATTTCTTCTCCTAAAGAGTTTCCAATGCGTACGTATATTTCTTTACTCTGCAAAACTGTATTTCCTTATGAAGTGGTATTCTTACATATCCTTTCGAGAGAAAACTGTCCTGTGCCTTCTCTTTTGAGGCTACACACTTAGACATACACGCAACATGAAAGCTTTTCGACTTACAACTTTTTGTTTCGGAAAAACAAGATAATTTCGCACGATGCGGGATTTCCTTAAAACGTGATTTTCTGAAAAATTTTGACGAAAGAAAATTCTCCTTTTGGTTGTCTTTCGATGCTACATGTTAAGACGTACACGCCACAACAATTCTTTTCGAGATACAACGTGTAGTTTTGGAGATACAAGCTAATTTTGTACGATGCGTTATTTCTTCTCGTAAAGAGTTTCCAATGCGTACGTATATGTCTTTACTCTGCAAAACTGTATTTCCTTATGAAGTGGTATTCTTACATATCCTTTCGAGAGAAAACTGTCCTGTGCCTTCTCTTTTGAGGCTACACACTTAGACATACACGCAACATGAAAGCTTTTCGACTTACAACGTGTTGTTTAGGAAAAACAAGATAATTTCGCACGATGCGGGATTTCCTTAAAACGTGATTTTCTGAAAAATTTTGACGAAAGAAAATTCTCCTTTTGGTTCTCTTTAGATGCTACATGTTAAGACGTACACGCCACAACAATTCTTTTCGAGATACAACGTGTAGTTTTGGAGATACAAGCTAATTTTGTACGATGCGTTATTTCTTCTCGTAAAGAGTTTCCAATGCGTACGTATATGTCTTTACTCTGCAAAACTGTATTTCCTTATGAAGTGGTATTCTTACATATCCTTTCGAGAGAAAACTGTCCTGTGCCTTCTCTTTTGAGGCTACACACTTAGACATACACGCAACATGAAAGCTTTGCGACTTACAACGTGTTGTTTAGGAAAAACAAGATAATTTCGCACGATGCGGGATTTCCTTAAAACGTGATTTTCTGAAAAATTTTGACGAAAGAAAATTCTCCTTTTGGTTCTCTTTAGATGCTAAATGTTAAGACGTACACGCCACAACAATTCTTTTCGAGATACAACGTGTAGTTTTGGAGATACAAGCTAATTTTGTACTATGCGTTATTTCTTCTCGTAAAGAGTTTCCAATGCGTACCCATATGTCTTTACTCTGCAAAACTGTATTTCCTTATGAAGTGGTATTCTTACATATCCTTTCGAGAGAAAACTGTCCTGTGCCTTCTCTTTTGAGGCTACACACTTAGACATACACGCAACATGAAAGCTTTTCGACTTACAACGTGTTGTTTAGGAAAAACAAGATAATTTCGCACGATGCGGGATTTCCTTAAAACGTGATTTTCTGAAAAATTTTGACGAAAGAAAATTCTCCTTTTGGTTCTCTTTAGATGCTACATGTTAAGACGTACACGCCACAACAATTCTTTTCGAGATACAACGTGTAGTTTTGGAGATACAAGCTAATTTTGTACGATGCGTTATTTCTTCTCGTAAAGAGTTTCCAATGCGTACGTATATGTCTTTACTCTGCAAAACTGTATTTCCTTATGAAGTGGTATTCTTACATATCCTTTCGAGAGAAAACTGTCCTGTGCCTTCTCTTTTGAGGCTACACACTTAGACATACACGCAACATGAAAGCTTTTCGACTTACAACGTGTTGTTTAGGAAAAACAAGATAATTTCGCACGATGCGGGATTTCCTTAAAACGTGATTTTCTGAAAAATTTTGACGAAAGAAAATTCTCCTTTTGGTTCTCTTTAGATGCTACATGTTAAGACGTACACGCCACAACAATTCTTTTCGAGATACAACGTGTAGTTTTGGAGATACAAGCTAATTTTGTACGATGCGTTATTTCTTCTCGTAAAGAGTTTCCAATGCGTACGTATATGTCTTTACTCTGCAAAACTGTATTTCCTTATGAAGTGGTATTCTTACATATCCTTTCGAGAGAAAACTGTCCTGTGCCTTCTCTTTTGAGGCTACACACTTAGACATACACGCAACATGAAAGCTTTTCGACTTACAACGTGTTGTTTCGGAAAAACAAGATAATTTCGCACGATGCGGGATTTCCTTAAAACGTGATTTTCTGAAAAATTTTGACGAAAGAAAATTCTCCTTTTGGTTCTCTTTAGATGCTACATGTTAAGACGTACACGCCACAACAATTCTTTTCGAGATACAACGTGTAGTTTTGGAGATACAAGCTAATTTTGTACTATGCGTTATTTCTTCTCGTAAAGAGTTTCCAATGCGTACGTATATGTCTTTACTCTGCAAAACTGTATTTCCTTATGAAGTGGTATTCTTACATATCCTTTCGAGAGAAAACTGTCCTGTGCCTTCTCTTTTGAGGCTACACACTTAGACATACACGCAACATGAAAGCTTTTCGACTTACAACGTGTTGTTTAGGAAAAACAAGATAATTTCGCACGATGCGGGATTTCCTTAAAACGTGATTTTCTGAAAAATTTTGACGAAAGAAAATTCTCCTTTTGGTTCTCTTTAGATGCTACATGTTAAGACGTACACGCCACAACAATTCTTTTCGAGATACAACGTGTAGTTTTGGAGATACAAGCTAATTTTTTACGATGCGTTATTTCTTCTCGTAAAGAGTTTCCAATGCATACGTATATGTCTTTACTCTGCAAAACTGTATTTCCTTATGAAGTGGTATTCTTACATATCCTTTCGAGAGAAAACTGTCCTGTGCCTTCTCTTTTGAGGCTACACACTTAGACATACACGCAACATGAAAGCTTTTCGACTTACAACGTGTTGTTTAGGAAAAACAAGATAATTTCGCACGATGCGGGATTTCCTTAAAACGTGATTTTCTGAAAAATTTTGACGAAAGAAAATTCTCCTTTTGGTGCTCTTTAGATGCTTCATGTTAAGACGTACACGCCACAACAATTCTTTTCGAGATACAACGTGTAGTTTTGGAGATACAAGCTAATTTTGTACTATGCGTTATTTCTTCTCGTAAAGAGTTTCCAATGCGTACTTATATGTCTTTACTCTGCAAAACTGTATTTCCTTATGAAGTGGTATTCTTACATAACCTTTCGAGAGAAAACTGTCCTGTGCCTTCTCTTTTGAGGCTACACACTTAGACATACACGCAACATGAAAGCTTTTCGACTTACAACGTGTTGTTTAGGAAAAACAAGATAATTTCGCACGATGCGGGATTTCCTTAAAACGTGATTTTCTGAAAAATTTTGACGAAAGAAAATTCTCCTTTTGGTTCTCTTTAGATGCTACATGTTAAGACGTACACGCCACAACAATTCTTTTCGAGATACAACGTGTAGTTTTGGAGATACAAGCTAATTTTGTACGATGCGTTATTTCTTCTCGTAAAGAGTTTCCAATGCGTACGTATATGTCTTTACTCTGCAAAACTGTATTTCCTTATGAAGTGGTATTCTTACATATCCTTTCGAGAGAAAACTGTCCTGTGCCTTCTCTTTTGAGGCTACACACTTAGACGTACACGCAACATGAAAGCTTTTCGACTTACAACGTGTTGTTTCGGAAAAACAAGATAATTTCGCATGATGCGGGATTTCCTTAAAACGTGATTTTCTGAAAAATTTTGACGAAAGAAAATTCTCCTTTTGGTTCTCTTTATATGCTACATGTTAAGACGTACACGCCACAACAATTCTTTTCGAGATACAACGTGTAGTTTTGGAGATACAAGCTAATTTTGTACTATGCGTTATTTCTTCTCGTAAAGAGTTTCCAATGCGTACGTATATGTCTTTACTCTGCAAAACTGTATTTCCTTATGAAGTGGTATTCTTACATATCCTTTCGAGAGAAAACTGTCCTGTGCCTTCTCTTTTGAGGCTACACACTTAGACATACACGCAACATGAAAGCTTTTCGACTTACAACGTGTTGTTTCGGAAAAACAAGATAATTTCGCACGATGCGGGATTTCCTTAAAACGTGATTTTCTGAAAAATTTTGACGAAAGAAAATTCTCCTTTTGGTTCTCTTTAGATGCTACATGTTAAGACGTACACGCCACAACAATTCTTTTCGAGATACAACGTGTAGTTTTGGAGATACAAGCTAATTTTGTACGATGCGTTATTTCTTCTCGTAAAGAGTTTCCAATGCGTACGTATATGTCTTTACTCTGCAAAACTGTATTTCCTTATGAAGTGGTATTCTTACATATCCTTTCGAGAGAAAACTGTCCTGTGCCTTCTCTTTTGAGGCTACACACTTAGACATACACGCAACATGAAAGCTTTTCGACTTACAACGTGTTGTTTAGGAAAAACAAGATAATTTCGCACGATGCGGGATTTCCTTAAAACGTGATTTTCTGAAAAATTTTGACGAAAGAAAATTCTCCTTTTGGTTCTCTTTAGATGCTACATGTTAAGACGTACACGCCACAACAATTCTTTTCGAGATACAACGTGTAGTTTTGGAGATACAAGCTAATTTTGTACGATGCGTTATTTCTTCTCGTAAAGAGTTTCCAATGCGTACGTATATGTCTTTACTCTGCAAAACTGTATTTCCTTATGAAGTGGTATTCTTACATATCCTTTCGAGAGAAAACTGTCCTGTGCCTTCTCTTTTGAGGCTACACACTTAGACATACACGCAACATGAAAGCTTTTCGACTTACAACGTGTTGTTTCGGAAAAACAAGATAATTTCGAACGATGCGTGATTTCCTTAAAACGTGATTTTCTGAAAAATTTTGACGAAAGAAAATTCTCCTTTTGGTTCTCTTTAGATGCTACATGTTAAGACGTACACGCCACAACAATCCTTTCGAGATACAACGTGTAGTTTTGGAGATACAAGCTAATTTTGTACGATGCGTTATTTCTTCTCGTAAAGAGTTTCCAATGCGTACGTATATGTCTTTACTCTGCAAAACTGTATTTCCTTATGAAGTGGTATTCTTACATATCCTTTCGAGAGAAAACTGTCCTGTGCCTTCTCTTTTGAGGCTACACACTTAGACATACACGCAACATGAAAGCTTTTCGACTTACAACGTGTTGTTTAGGAAAAACAAGATAATTTCGCACGATGCGGGATTTCCTTAAAACGTGATTTTCTGAAAAATTTTGACGAAAGAAAATTCTCCTTTTGGTTCTCTTTAGATGCTACATGTTAAGACGTACACGCCACAACAATTCTTTTCGAGATACAACGTGTAGTTTTGGAGATACAAGCTAATTGTGTACGATGCGTTATTTCTTCTCGTAAAGAGTTTCCAATGCGTACGTATATGTCTTTACTCTGCAAAACTGTATTTCCTTATGAAGTGGTATTCTTACATATCCTTTCGAGAGAAAACTGTCCTGTGCCTTCTCTTTTGAGGCTACACACTTAGACATACACGCAACATGAAAGCTTTTCGACTTACAACGTGTTGTTTCGGAAAAACAAGATAATTTCGCACGATGCGGGATTTCCTTAAAACGTGATTTTCTGAAAAATTTTGACGAAAGAAAATTCTCCTTTTGGTTCTCTTTAGATGCTACATGTTAAGACGTACACGCCACAACAATTCTTTTCGAGATACAACGTGTAGTTTTGGAGATACAAGCTAATTTTGTACTATGCGTTATTTCTTCTCGTAAAGAGTTTCCAATGCGTACGTATATGTCTTTACTCTGCAAAACTGTATTTCCTTATGAAGTGGTATTCTTACATATCCTTTCGAGAGAAAACTGTCCTGTGCCTTCTCTTTTGAGGCTACACACTTAGACATACACGCAACATGAAAGCTTTTCGACTTACAACGTGTTGTTTCGGAAAAACAAGATAATTTCGCACGATGCGGGATTTCCTTAAAACGTGATTTTCTGAAAAATTTTGACGAAAGAAAATTCTCCTTTTGGTTCTCTTTAGATGCTACATGTTAAGACGTACACGCCACAACAATTCTTTTCGAGATACAACGTGTAGTTTTGGAGATACAAGCTAATTTTGTACGATGCGTTATTTCTTCTCGTAAAGAGTTTCCAATGCGTACGTATATGTCTTTACTCTGCAAAACTGTATTTCCTTATGAAGTGGTATTCTTACATATCCTTTCGAGAGAAAACTGTCCTGTGCCTTCTCTTTTGAGGCTACACACTTAGACATACACGCAACATGAAAGCTTTTCGACTTACAACGTGTTGTTTAGGAAAAACAAGATAATTTCGCACGATGCGGGATTTCCTTAAAACGTGATTTTCTGAAAAATTTTGACGAAAGAAAATTCTCCTTTTGGTTCTCTTTAGATGCTACATGTTAAGACGTACACGCCACAACAATTCTTTTCGAGATACAACGTGTAGTTTTGGAGATACAAGCTAATTTTGTACGATGCGTTATTTCTTCTCGTAAAGAGTTTCCAATGCGTACGTATATGTCTTTACTCTGCAAAACTGTATTTCCTTATGAAGTGGTATTCTTACATATCCTTTCGAGAGAAAACTGTCCTGTGCCTTCTCTTTTGAGGCTACACACTTAGACATACACGCAACATGAAAGCTTTTCGACTTAGAACGTGTTGTTTCGGAAAAACAAGATAATTTCGCACGATGCGGGATTTCCTTAAAACGTGATTTTCTGAAAAATTTTGACGAAAGAAAATTCTCCTTTTGGTTCTCTTTAGATGCTACATGTTAAGACGTACACGCCACAACAATTCTTTTCGAGATACAACGTGTAGTTTTGGAGATACAAGCTAATTTTGTACGATGCGTTATTTCTTCTCGTAAAGAGTTTCCAATGCGTACGTATATGTCTTTACTCTGCAAAACTGTATTTCCTTATGAAGTGGTATTCTTACATATCCTTTCGAGAGAAAACTGTCCTGTGCCTTCTCTTTTGAGGCTACACACTTAGACATACACGCAACATGAAAGCTTTTCGACTTACAACGTGTTGTTTCGGAAAAACAAGATAATTTCGCACGATGCGGGATTTCCTTAAAACGTGATTTTCTGAAAAATTTTGACGAAAGAAAATTCTCCTTTTGGTTCTCTTTAGATGCTACATGTTAAGACGTACACGCCACAACAATTCTTTTCGAGATACAACGTGTAGTTTTGGAGATACAAGCTAATTTTGTACGATGCGTTATTTCTTCTCGTAAAGAGTTTCCAATGCGTACGTATATGTCTTTACTCTGCAAAACTGTATTTCCTTATGAAGTGGTATTCTTACATATCCTTTCGAGAGAAAACTGTCCTGTGCCTTCTCTTTTGAGGCTACACACTTAGACATACACGCAACATGAAAGCTTTTCGACTTACAACGTGTTGTTTAGGAAAAACAAGATAATTTCGCACGATGCGGGATTTCCTTAAAACGTGATTTTCTGAAAAATTTTGACGAAAGAAAATTCTCCTTTTGGTTCTCTTTAGATGCTACATGTTAAGACGTACACGCCACAACAATTCTTTTCGAGATACAACGTGTAGTTTTGGAGATACAAGCTAATTTTGTACGATGCGTTATTTCTTCTCGTAAAGAGTTTCCAATGCGTACGTATATGTCTTTACTCTGCAAAACTGTATTTCCTTATGAAGTGGTATTCTTACATATCCTTTCGAGAGAAAACTGTCCTGTGCCTTCTCTTTTGAGGCTACACACTTAGACATACACGCAACATGAAAGCTTTTCGACTTACAACGTGTTGTTTAGGAAAAACAAGATAATTTCGCACGATGCGGGATTTCCTTAAAACGTGATTTTCTGAAAAATTTTGACGAAAGAAAATTCTCCTTTTGGTTCTCTTTAGATGCTACATGTTAAGACGTACACGCCACAACAATTCTTTTCGAGATACAACGTGTAGTTTTGGAGATACAAGCTAATTTTGTACGATGCGTTATTTCTTCTCGTAAAGAGTTTCCAATGCGTACGTATATGTCTTTACTCTGCAAAACTGTATTTCCTTATGAAGTGGTATTCTTACATATCCTTTCGAGAGAAAACTGTCCTGTGCCTTCTCTTTTGAGGCTACACACTTAGACATACACGCAACATGAAAGCTTTTCGACTTACAACGTGTTGTTTAGGAAAAACAAGATAATTTCGCACGATGCGGGATTTCCTTAAAACGTGATTTTCTGAAAAATTTTGACGAAAGAAAATTCTCCTTTTGGTTCTCTTTAGATGCTACATGTTAAGACGTACACGCCACAACAATTCTTTTCGAGATACAACGTGTAGTTTTGGAGATACAAGCTAATTTTGTACGATGCGTTATTTCTTCTCGTAAAGAGTTTCCAATGCGTACGTATATGTCTTTACTCTGCAAAACTGTATTTCCTTATGAAGTGGTATTCTTACATATCCTTTCGAGAGAAAACTGTCCTGTGCCTTCTCTTTTGAGGCTACACACTTAGACATACACGCAACATGAAAGCTTTTCGACTTACAACGTGTTGTTTCGGAAAAACAAGATAATTTCGCACGATGCGGGATTTCCTAAAAACGTGATTTTCTGAAAAATTTTGACGAAAGAAAATTCTCCTTTTGGTTCTCTTTAGATGCTACATGTTAAGACGTACACGCCACAACAATTCTTTTCGAGATACAACGTGTAGTTTTGGAGATACAAGCTAATTTTGTACGATGCGTTATTTCTTCTCGTAAAGAGTTTCCAATGCGTATGTATATGTCTTTACTCTGCAAAACTGTATTTCCTTATGAAGTGGTATTCTTACATATCCTTTCGAGAGAAAACTGTCCTGTGCCTTCTCTTTTGAGGCTACACACTTAGACATACACGCAACATGAAAGCTTTTCGACTTACAACGTGTTGTTTAGGAAAAACAAGATAATTTCGCACGATGCGGGATTTCCTTAAAACGTGATTTTCTGAAAAATTTTGACGAAAGAAAATTCTCCTTTTGGTTCTCTTTAGATGCTACATGTTAAGACGTACACGCCACAACAATTCTTTTCGAGATACAACGTGTAGTTTTGGAGATACAAGCTAATTTTGTACGATGCGTTATTTCTTCTCGTAAAGAGTTTCCAATGCGTACGTATATGTCTTTACTCTGCAAAACTGTATTTCCTTATGAAGTGGTATTCTTACATATCCTTTCGAGAGAAAACTGTCCTGTGCCTTCTCTTTTGAGGCTACACACTTAGACATACACGCAACATGAAAGCTTTTCGACTTACAACGTGTTGTTTCGGAAAAACAAGATAATTTCGCACGATGCGGGATTTCCTTAAAACGTGATTTTCTGAAAAATTTTGACGAAAGAAAATTCTCCTTTTGGTTCTCTTTAGATGCTACATGTTAAGACGTACACGCCACAACAATTCCTTTCGAGATACAACGTGTAGTTTTGGAGATACAAGCTAATTTTGTACTATGCGTTATTTCTTCTCGTAAAGAGTTTCCAATGCGTACGTATATGTCTTTACTCTGCAAAACTGTATTTCCTTATGAAGTGGTATTCTTACATATCCTTTCGAGAGAAAACTGTCCTGTGCCTTCTCTTTTGAGGCTACACACTTAGACATACACGCAACATGAAAGCTTTTCGACTTACAACGTGTTGTTTAGGAAAAACAAGATAATTTCGCACGATGCGGTATTTCCATAAAACGTGATTTTCTGAAAAATTTTGATGAAAGAAAATTCTCCTTTTGGTTCTCTTTAAATGCTACATGTTAAGACGTACACGCCACAACAATTCTTTTCGAGATACAACGTGTAGTTTTGGAGATACAAGCTAATTTTGTACGATGCGTTATTTCTTCTCGTAAAGAGTTTCCAATGCGTACGTATATGTCTTTACTCTGCAAAACTGTATTTCCTTATGAAGTGGTATTCTTACATATCCTTTCGAGAGAAAACTGTCCTGTGCCTTCTCTTTTGAGGCTACACACTTAGACATACACGCAACATGAAAGCTTTTCGACTTACAACGTGTTGTTTAGGAAAAACAAGATAATTTCGCACGATGCGGGATTTCCTTAAAACGTGATTTTCTGAAAAATTTTGACGAAAGAAAATTCTCCTTTTGGTTCTCTTTAGATGCTACATGTTAAGACGTACACGCCACAACAATTCTTTTCGAGATACAACGTGTAGTTTTGGAGATACAAGCTAATTTTGTACGATGCGTTATTTCTTCTCGTAAAGAGTTTCCAATGCGTACGTATATGTCTTTACTCTGCAAAACTGTATTTCCTTATGAAGTGGTATTCTTACATATCCTTTCGAGAGAAAACTGTCCTGTGCCTTCTCTTTTGAGGCTACACACTTAGACATACACGCAACATGAAAGCTTTTCGACTTACAACGTGTTGTTTCGGAAAAACAAGATAATTTCGCACGATGCGGGATTTCCTTAAAACGTGATTTTCTGAAAAATTTTGACGAAAGAAAATTCTCCTTTTGGTTCTCTTTAGATGCTACATGTTAAGACGTACACGCCACAACAATTCTTTTCGAGATACAACGTGTAGTTTTGGAGATACAAGCTAATTTTGTACGATGCGTTATTTCTTCTCGTAAAGAGTTTCCAATGCGTACGTATATGTCTTTACTCTGCAAAACTGTATTTCCTTATGAAGTGGTATTCTTACATATCCTTTCGAGAGAAAACTGTCCTGTGCCTTCTCTTTTGAGGCTACACACTTAGACATACACGCAACATGAAAGCTTTTCGACTTACAACGTGTTGTTTCGGAAAAACAAGATAATTTCGCACGATGCGGGATTTCCTTAAAACGTGATTTTCTGAAAAATTTTGACGAAAGAAAATTCTCCTTTTGGTTCTCTTTAGATGCTACATGTTAAGACGTACACGCCACAACAATTCTTTTCGAGATACAACGTGTAGTTTTGGAGATACAAGCTAATTTTGTACGATGCGTTATTTCTTCTCGTAAAGAGTTTCCAATGCGTACGTATATGTCTTTACTCTGCAAAACTGTATTTCCTTATGAAGTGGTATTCTTACATATCCTTTCGAGAGAAAACTGTCCTGTGCCTTCTCTTTTGAGGCTACACACTTAGACATACACGCAACATGAAAGCTTTTCGACTTACAACGTGTTGTTTAGGAAAAACAAGATAATTTCGCACGATGCGGGATTTCCTTAAAACGTGATTTTCTGAAAAATTTTGACGAAAGAAAATTCTCCTTTTGGTTCTCTTTAGATGCTACATGTTAAGACGTACACGCCACAACAATTCTTTTCGAGATACAACGTGTAGTTTTGGAGATACAAGCTAATTTTGTACTATGCGTTATTTCTTCTCGTAAAGAGTTTCCAATGCGTACGTATATGTCTTTACTCTGCAAAACTGTATTTCCTTATGAAGTGGTATTCTTACATATCCTTTCGAGAGAAAACTGTCCTGTGCCTTCTCTTTTGAGGCTACACACTTAGACATACACGCAACATGAAAGCTTTTCGACTTACAACGTGTTGTTTAGGAAAAACAAGATAATTTCGCACGATGCGGGATTTCCTTAAAACGTGATTTTCTGAAAAATTTTGACGAAAGAAAATTCTCCTTTTGGTTCTCTTTAGATGCTACATGTTAAGACGTACACGCCACAACAATTCTTTTCGAGATACAACGTGTAGTTTTGGAGATACAAGCTAATTTTGTACGATGCGTTATTTCTTCTCGTAAAGAGTTTCCAATGCGTACGTATATGTCTTTACTCTGCAAAACTGTATTTCCTTATGAAGTGGTATTCTTACATATCCTTTCGAGAGAAAACTGTCCTGTGCCTTCTCTTTTGAGGCTACACACTTAGACATACACGCAACATGAAAGCTTTTCGACTTACAACGTGTTGTTTAGGAAAAACAAGATAATTTCGCACGATGCGGGATTTCCTTAAAACGTGATTTTCTGAAAAATTTTGACGAAAGAAAATTCTCCTTTTGGTTCTCTTTAGATGCTACATGTTAAGACGTACACGCCACAACAATTCTTTTCGAGATACAACGTGTAGTTTTGGAGATACAAGCTAATTTTGTACGATGCGTTATTTCTTCTCGTAAAGAGTTTCCAATGCGTACGTATATGTCTTTACTCTGCAAAACTGTATTTCCTTATGAAGTGGTATTCTTACATATCCTTTCGAGAGAAAACTGTCCTGTGCCTTCTCTTTTGAGGCTACACACTTAGACATACACGCAACATGAAAGCTTTTCGACTTACAACGTGTTGTTTAGGAAAAACAAGATATTTTCGCACGATGCGGGATTTCCTTAAAACGTGATTTTCTGAAAAATTTTGACGAAAGAAAATTCTCCTTTTGGTTCTCTTTAGATGCTACATGTTAAGACGTACACGCCACAACAATTCTTTTCGAGATACAACGTGTAGTTTTGGAGATACAAGCTAATTTTGTACTATGCGTTATTTCTTCTCGTAAAGAGTTTCCAATGCGTACGTATATGTCTTTACTCTGCAAAACTGTATTTCCTTATGAAGTGGTATTCTTACATATCCTTTCGAGAGAAAACTGTCCTGTGCCTTCTCTTTTGAGGCTACACACTTAGACATACACGCAACATGAAAGCTTTTCGACTTACAACGTGTTGTTTAGGAAAAACAAGATAATTTCGCACGATGCGGGATTTCCTTAAAACGTGATTTTCTGAAAAATTTTGACGAAAGAAAATTCTCCTTTTGGTTCTCTTTAGATGCTACATGTTAAGACGTACACGCCACAACAATTCTTTTCGA
This sequence comes from Apodemus sylvaticus, assembly GCF_947179515.1. Lineage (NCBI taxonomy): Eukaryota > Metazoa > Chordata > Mammalia > Rodentia > Muridae > Apodemus > Apodemus sylvaticus. Next base: position 187,144 of record NW_026263042.1, on the reverse strand, counting down.
GATACAACGTGTAGTTTTGGAGATACAAGATAATTTTGTACGATGCGTTATTTCTTCTCGTAAAGAGTTTCCAATGCGTACGTATATGTCTTTACTCTGCAAAACTGTATTTCCTTATGAAGTGGTATTCTTACATATCCTTTCGAGAGAAAACTGTCCTGTGCCTTCTCTTTTGAGGCTACACACTTAGACATACACGCAACATGAAAGCTTTTCGACTTACAACGTGTTGTTTCGGAAAAACAAGATAATTTCGCACGATGCGGGATTTCCTTAAAACGTGATTTTCTGAAAAATTTTGACGAAAGAAAATTCTCCTTTTGGTTCTCTTTAGATGCTACATGTTAAGACGTACACGCCACAACAATTCTTTTCGAGATACAACGTGTAGTTTTGGAGACACAAGCTAATTTTGTACGATGCGTTATTTCTTCTCGTAAAGAGTTTCCAATGCGTACGTATATGTCTTTACTCTGCAAAACTGTATTTCCTTATGAAGTGGTATTCTTACATATCCTTTCGAGAGAAAACTGTCCTGTGCCTTCTCTTTTGAGGCTACACACTTAGACATACACGCAACATGAAAGCTTTTCGACTTACAACGTGTTGTTTAGGAAAAACAAGATAATTTCGCACGATGCGGGATTTCCTTAAAACGTGATTTTCTGAAAAATTTTGACGAAAGAAAATTCTCCTTTTGGTTCTCTTTAGATGCTACATGTTAAGACGTACACGCCACAACAATTCTTTTCGAGATACAACGTGTAGTTTTGGAGATACAAGCTAATTTTGTACGATGCGTTATTTCTTCTCGTAAAGAGTTTCCAATGCGTACGTATATGTCTTTACTCTGCAAAACTGTATTTCCTTATGAAGTGGTATTCTTACATATCCTTTCGAGAGAAAACTGTCCTGTGCCTTCTCTTTTGAGGCTACACACTTAGACATACACGCAACATGAAAGCTTTTCGACTTACAACGTGTTGTTTAGGAAAAACAAGATAATTTCGCACGATGCGGGATTTCCTTAAAACGTGATTTTCTGAAAAATTTTGACGAAAGAAAATTCTCCTTTTGGTTCTCTTTAGATGCTACATGTTAAGACGTACACGCCACAACAATTCTTTTCGAGATACAACGTGTAGTTTTGGAGATACAAGCTAATTTTGTACTATGCGTTATTTCTTCTCGTAAAGAGTTTCCAATGCGTACGTATATGTCTTTACTCTGCAAAACTGTATTTCCTTATGAAGTGGTATTCTTACATATCCTTTCGAGAGAAAACTGTCCTGTGCCTTCTCTTTTGAGGCTACACACTTAGACATACACGCAACATGAAAGCTTTTCGACTTACAACGTGTTGTTTAGGAAAAACAAGATAATTTCGCACGATGCGGGATTTCCTTAAAACGTGATTTTCTGAAAAATTTTGACGAAAGAAAATTCTCCTTTTGGTTCTCTTTAGATGCTACATGTTAAGACGTACACGCCACAACAATTCTTTTCGAGATACAACGTGTAGTTTTGGAGATACAAGCTAATTTTGTACGATGCGTTATTTCTTCTCGTAAAGAGTTTCCAATGCGTACGTATATGTCTTTACTCTGCAAAACTGTATTTCCTTATGAAGTGGTATTCTTACATATCCTTTCGAGAGAAAACTGTCCTGTGCCTTCTCTTTTGAGGCTACACACTTAGACATACACGCAACATGAAAGCTTTTCGACTTACAACGTGTTGTTTAGGAAAAACAAGATAATTTCGCACGATGCGGGATTTCCTTAAAACGTGATTTTCTGAAAAATTTTGACGAAAGAAAATTCTCCTTTTGGTTCTCTTTAGATGCTACATGTTAAGACGTACACGCCACAACAATTCTTTTCGAGATACAACGTGTAGTTTTGGAGATACAAGCTAATTTTGTACGATGCGTTATTTCTTCTCGTAAAGAGTTTCCAATGCGTACGTATATGTCTTTACTCTGCAAAACTGTATTTCCTTATGAAGTGGTATTCTTACATATCCTTTCGAGAGAAAACTGTCCTGTGCCTTCTCTTTTGAGGCTACACACTTAGACATACACGCAACATGAAAGCTTTTCGACTTACAACGTGTTGTTTAGGAAAAACAAGATAATTTCGCACGATGCGGGATTTCCTTAAAACGTGATTTTCTGAAAAATTTTGACGAAAGAAAATTCTCCTTTTGGTTCTCTTTAGATGCTACATGTTAAGACGTACACGCCACAACAATTCTTTTCGAGATACAACGTGTAGTTTTGGAGATACAAGCTAATTTTGTACTATGCGTTATTTCTTCTCGTAAAGAGTTTCCAATGCGTACGTATATGTCTTTACTCTGCAAAACAGTTGTTCCTTATGAAGTGGTATTCTTACATATCCTTTCGAGAGAAAACTGTCCTGTGCCTTCTCTTTTGAGGCTACACACTTAGACATACACGCAACATGAAAGCTTTTCGACTTACAACGTGTTGTTTAGGAAAAACAAGATAATTTCGCACGATGCGGGATTTCCTTAAAACGTGATTTTCTGAAAAATTTTGACGAAAGAAAATTCTCCTTTTGGTTCTCTTTAGATGCTACATGTTAAGACGTACACGCCACAACAATTCTTTTCGAGATACAACGTGTAGTTTTGGAGACACAAGCTAATTTTGTACGATGCGTTATTTCTTCTCGTAAAGAGTTTCCAATGCGTACGTATATGTCTTTACTCTGCAAAACTGTATTTCCTTATGAAGTGGTATTCTTACATATCCTTTCGAGAGAAAACTGTCCTGTGCCTTCTCTTTTGAGGCTACACACTTAGACATACACGCAACATGAAAGCTTTTCGACTTACAACGTGTTGTTTAGGAAAAACAAGATAATTTCGCACGATGCGGGATTTCCTTAAAACGTGATTTTCTGAAAAATTTTGACGAAAGAAAATTCTCCTTTTGGTTCTCTTTAGATGCTACATGTTAAGACGTACACGCCACAACAATTCTTTTCGAGATACAACGTGTAGTTTTGGAGATACAAGCTAATTTTGTACGATGCGTTATTTCTTCTCGTAAAGAGTTTCCAATGCGTACGTATATGTCTTTACTCTGCAAAACTGTATTTCCTTATGAAGTGGTATTCTTACATATCCTTTCGAGAGAAAACTGTCCTGTGCCTTCTCTTTTGAGGCTACACACTTAGACATACACGCAACATGAAAGCTTTTCGACTTACAACGTGTTGTTTAGGAAAAACAAGATAATTTCGCACGATGCGGGATTTCCTTAAAACGTGATTTTCTGAAAAATTTTGACGAAAGAAAATTCTCCTTTTGGTTCTCTTTAGATGCTACATGTTAAGACGTACACGCCACAACAATTCTTTTCGAGATACAACGTGTAGTTTTGGAGATACAAGCTAATTTTGTACTATGCGTTATTTCTTCTCGTAAAGAGTTTCCAATGCGTACGTATATGTCTTTACTCTGCAAAACTGTATTTCCTTATGAAGTGGTATTCTTACATATCCTTTCGAGAGAAAACTGTCCTGTGCCTTCTCTTTTGAGGCTACACACTTAGACATACACGCAACATGAAAGCTTTTCGACTTACAACGTGTTGTTTAGGAAAAACAAGATAATTTCGCACGATGCGGGATTTCCTTAAAACGTGATTTTCTGAAAAATTTTGACGAAAGAAAATTCTCCTTTTGGTTCTCTTTAGATGCTACATGTTAAGACGTACACGCCACAACAATTCTTTTCGAGATACAACGTGTAGTTTTGGAGATACAAGCTAATTTTGTACTATGCGTTATTTCTTCTCGTAAAGAGTTTCCAATGCGTACGTATATGTCTTTACTCTGCAAAACTGTTGTTCCTTATGAAGTGGTATTCTTACATATCCTTTCGAGAGAAAACTGTCCTGTGCCTTCTCTTTTGAGGCTACACACTTAGACATACACGCAACATGAAAGCTTTTCGACTTACAACGTGTTGTTTAGGAAAAACAAGATAATTTCGCACGATGCGGGATTTCCTTAAAACGTGATTTTCTGAAAAATTTTGACGAAAGAAAATTCTCCTTTTGGTTCTCTTTAGATGCTACATGTTAAGACGTACACGCCACAACAATTCTTTTCGAGATACAACGTGTAGTTTTGGAGACACAAGCTAATTTTGTACGATGCGTTATTTCTTCTCGTAAAGAGTTTCCAATGCGTACGTATATGTCTTTACTCTGCAAAACTGTATTTCCTTATGAAGTGGTATTCTTACATATCCTTTCGAGAGAAAACTGTCCTGTGCCTTCTCTTTTGAGGCTACACACTTAGACATACACGCAACATGAAAGCTTTTCGACTTACAACGTGTTGTTTAGGAAAAACAAGATAATTTCGCACGATGCGGGATTTCCTTAAAACGTGATTTTCTGAAAAATTTTGACGAAAGAAAATTCTCCTTTTGGTTCTCTTTAGATGCTACATGTTAAGACGTACACGCCACAACAATTCTTTTCGAGATACAACGTGTAGTTTTGGAGATACAAGCTAATTTTGTACGATGCGTTATTTCTTCTCGTAAAGAGTTTCCAATGCGTACGTATATGTCTTTACTCTGCAAAACTGTATTTCCTTATGAAGTGGTATTCTTACATATCCTTTCGAGAGAAAACTGTCCTGTGCCTTCTCTTTTGAGGCTACACACTTAGACATACACGCAACATGAAAGCTTTTCGACTTACAACGTGTTGTTTAGGAAAAACAAGATAATTTCGCACGATGCGGGATTTCCTTAAAACGTGATTTTCTGAAAAGTTTTGACGAAAGAAAATTCTCCTTTTGGTTCTCTTTAGATACTACATGTTAAGACGTACACACCACAACAATTCTTTTCGAGATACAACGTGTAGTTTTGGAGATACAAGCTAATTTTGTACTATGCGTTATTTCTTCTCGTAAAGAGTTTCCAATGCGTACGTATATGTCTTTACTCTGCAAAACTGTATTTCCTTATGAAGTGGTATTCTTACATATCCTTTCGAGAGAAAACTGTCCTGTGCCTTCTCTTTTGAGGCTACACACTTAGACATACACGCAACATGAAAGCTTTTCGACTTACAACGTGTTGTTTAGGAAAAACAAGATAATTTCGCACGATGCGGGATTTCCTTAAAACGTGATTTTCTGAAAAATTTTGACGAAAGAAAATTCTCCTTTTGGTTCTCTTTAGATGCTACATGTTAAGACGTACACGCCACAACAATTCTTTTCGAGATACAACGTGTAGTTTTGGAGATACAAGCTAATTTTGTACGATGCGTTATTTCTTCTCGTAAAGAGTTTCCAATGCGTACGTATATGTCTTTACTCTGCAAAACTGTATTTCCTTATGAAGTGGTATTCTTACATATCCTTTCGAGAGAAAACTGTCCTGTGCCTTCTCTTTTGAGGCTACACACTTAGACATACACGCAACATGAAAGCTTTTCGACTTACAACGTGTTGTTTAGGAAAAACAAGATAATTTCGCACGATGCGGGATTTCCTTAAAACGTGATTTTCTGAAAAATTTTGACGAAAGAAAATTCTCCTTTTGGTTCTCTTTAGATGCTACATGTTAAGACGTACACGCCACAACAATTCTTTTCGAGATACAACGTGTAGTTTTGGAGATACAAGCTAATTTTGTACTATGCGTTATTTCTTCTCGTAAAGAGTTTCCAATGCGTACGTATATGTCTTTACTCTGCAAAACTGTATTTCCTTATGAAGTGGTATTCTTACATATCCTTTCGAGAGAAAACTGTCCTGTGCCTTCTCTTTTGAGGCTACACACTTAGACATACACGCAACATGAAAGCTTTTCGACTTACAACGTGTTGTTTAGGACAAACAAGATAATTTCGCACGATGCGGGATTTCCTTAAAACGTGATTTTCTGAAAAATTTTGACGAAAGAAAATTCTCCTTTTGGTTCTCTTTAGATGCTACATGTTAAGACGTACACGCCACAACAATTCTTTTCGAGATACAACGTGTAGTTTTGGAGATACAAGCTAATTTTGTACGATGCGTTATTTCTTCTCGTAAAGAGTTTCCAATGCGTACGTATATGTCTTTACTCTGCAAAACTGTATTTCCTTATGAAGTGGTATTCTTACATATCCTTTCGAGAGAAAACTGTCCTGTGCCTTCTCTTTTGAGGCTACACACTTAGACATACACGCAACATGAAAGCTTTTCGACTTACAACGTGTTGTTTAGGAAAAACAAGATAATTTCGCACGATGCGGGATTTCCTTAAAACGTGATTTTCTGAAAAATTTTGACGAAAGAAAATTCTCCTTTTGGTTCTCTTTAGATGCTACATGTTAAGACGTACACGCCACAACAATTCTTTTCGAGATACAACGTGTAGTTTTGGAGATACAAGCTAATTTTGTACGATGCGTTATTTCTTCTCGTAAAGAGTTTCCAATGCGTACGTATATGTCTTTACTCTGCAAAACTGTATTTCCTTATGAAGTGGTATTCTTACATATCCTTTCGAGAGAAAACTGTCCTGTGCCTTCTCTTTTGAGGCTACACACTTAGACATACACGCAACATGAAAGCTTTTCGACTTACAACGTGTTGTTTAGGAAAAACAAGATAATTTCGCACGATGCGGGATTTCCTTAAAACGTGATTTTCTGAAAAGTTTTGACAAAAGAAAATTCTCCTTTTGGTTCTCTTTAGATGCTACATGTTAAGACGTACACACCACAACAATTCTTTTCGAGATACAACGTGTAGTTTTGGAGATACAAGCTAATTTTTTACTATGCGTTATTTCTTCTCGTAAAGAGTTTCCAATGCGTACGTATATGTCTTTACTCTGCAAAACTGTATTTCCTTATGAAGTGGTATTCTTACATATCCTTTCGAGAGAAAACTGTCCTGTGCCTTCTCTTTTGAGGCTACACACTTAGACATACACGCAACATGAAAGCTTTTCGACTTACAACGTGTTGTTTAGGAAAAACAAGATAATTTCGCACGATGCGGGATTTCCTTAAAACGTGATTTTCTGAAAAATTTTGACGAAAGAAAATTCTCCTTTTGGTTCTCTTTAGATGCTACATGTTAAGACGTACACGCCACAACAATTCTTTTCGAGATACAACGTGTAGTTTTGGAGATACAAGCTAATTTTGTACTATGCGTTATTTCTTCTCGTAAAGAGTTTCCAATGCGTACGTATATGTCTTTACTCTGCAAAACTGTATTTCCTTATGAAGTGGTATTCTTACATATCCTTTCGAGAGAAAACTGTCCTGTGCCTTCTCTTTTGAGGCTACACACTTAGACATACACGCAACATGAAAGCTTTTCGACTTACAACGTGTTGTTTAGGACAAACAAGATAATTTCGCACGATGCGGGATTTCCTTAAAACGTGATTTTCTGAAAAATTTTGACGAAAGAAAATTCTCCTTTTGGTTCTCTTTAGATGCTACATGTTAAGATGTACACGCCACAACAATTCTTTTCGAGATACAACGTGTAGTTTTGGAGATACAAGCTAATTTTGTACGATGCGTTATTTCTTCTCGTAAAGAGTTTCCAATGCGTACGTATATGTCTTTACTCTGCAAAACTGTATTTCCTTATGAAGTGGTATTCTTACATATCCTTTCGAGAGAAAACTGTCCTGTGCCTTCTCTTTTGAGGCTACACACTTAGACATACACGCAACATGAAAGCTTTTCGACTTACAACGTGTTGTTTAGGAAAAACAAGATAATTTCGCACGATGCGGGATTTCCTTAAAACGTGATTTTCTGAAAAGTTTTGACGAAAGAAAATTCTCCTTTTGGTTCTCTTTAGATACTACATGTTAAGACGTACACACCACAACAATTCTTTTCGAGATACAACGTGTAGTTTTGGAGATACAAGCTAATTTTGTACTATGCGTTATTTCTTCTCGTAAAGAGTTTCCAATGCGTACGTATATGTCTTTAATCTGCAAAACTGTATTTCCTTATGAAGTGGTATTCTTACATATCCTTTCGAGAGAAAACTGTCCTGTGCCTTCTCTTTTGAGGCTACACACTTAGACATACACGCAACATGAAAGCTTTTCGACTTACAACGTGTTGTTTAGGAAAAACAAGATAATTTCGCACGATGCGGGATTTCCTTAAAACGTGATTTTCTGAAAAATTTTGACGAAAGAAAATTCTCCTTTTGGTTCTCTTTAGATGCTACATGTTAAGACGTACACGCCACAACAATTCTTTTCGAGATACAACGTGTAGTTTTGGAGATACAAGCTAATTTTGTACGATGCGTTATTTCTTCTCGTAAAGAGTTTCCAATGCGTACGTATATGTCTTTACTCTGCAAAACTGTATTTCCTTATGAAGTGGTATTCTTACATATCCTTTCGAGAGAAAACTGTCCTGTGCCTTCTCTTTTGAGGCTACACACTTAGACATACACGCAACATGAAAGCTTTTCGACTTACAACGTGTTGTTTCGGAAAAACAAGATAATTTCGCACGATGCGGGATTTCCTTAAAACGTGATTTTCTGAAAAATTTTGACGAAAGAAAATTCTCCTTTTGGTTCTCTTTAGATGCTACATGTTAAGACGTACACGCCACAACAATTCTTTTCGAGATACAACGTGTAGTTTTGGAGACACAAGCTAATTTTGTACGATGCGTTATTTCTTCTCGTAAAGAGTTTCCAATGCGTACGTATATGTCTTTACTCTGCAAAACTGTATTTCCTTATGAAGTGGAATTCTTACATATCCTTTCGAGAGAAAACTGTCCTGTGCCTTCTCTTTTGAGGCTACACACTTAGACATACACGCAACATGAAAGCTTTTCGACTTACAACGTGTTGTTTAGGAAAAACAAGATAATTTCGCACGATGCGGGATTTCCTTAAAACGTGATTTTCTGAAAAATTTTGACGAAAGAAAATTCTCCTTTTGGTTCTCTTTAGATGCTACATGTTAAGACGTACACGCCACAACAATTCTTTTCGAGATACAACGTGTAGTTTTGGAGATACAAGCTAATTTTGTACGATGCGTTATTTCTTCTCGTAAAGAGTTTCCAATGCGTACGTATATGTCTTTACTCTGCAAAACTGTATTTCCTTATGAAGTGGTATTCTTACATATCCTTTCGAGAGAAAACTGTCCTGTGCCTTCTCTTTTGAGGCTACACACTTAGACATACACGCAACATGAAAGCTTTTCGACTTACAACGTGTTGTTTAGGAAAAACAAGATAATTTCGCACGATGCGGGATTTCCTTAAAACGTGATTTTCTGAAAAATTTTGACGAAAGAAAATTCTCCTTTTGGTTCTCTTTAGATGCTACATGTTAAGACGTACACGCCACAACAATTCTTTTCGAGATACAACGTGTAGTTTTGGAGATACAAGCTAATTTTGTACTATGCGTTATTTCTTCTCGTAAAGAGTTTCCAATGCGTACGTATATGTCTTTACTCTGCAAAACTGTATTTCCTTATGAAGTGGTATTCTTACATATCCTTTCGAGAGAAAACTGTCCTGTGCCTTCTCTTTTGAGGCTACACACTTAGACATACACGCAACATGAAAGCTTTTCGACTTACAACGTGTTGTTTAGGAAAAACAAGATAATTTCGCACGATGCGGGATTTCCTTAAAACGTGATTTTCTGAAAAATTTTGACGAAAGAAAATTCTCCTTTTGGTTCTCTTTAGATGCTACATGTTAAGACGTACACGCCACAACAATTCTTTTCGAGATACAACGTGTAGTTTTGGAGATACAAGCTAATTTTGTACTATGCGTTATTTCTTCTCGTAAAGAGTTTCCAATGCGTACGTATATGTCTTTACTCTGCAAAACTGTATTTCCTTATGAAGTGGTATTCTTACATATCCTTTCGAGAGAAAACTGTCCTGTGCCTTCTCTTTTGAGGCTACACACTTAGACATACACGCAACATGAAAGCTTTTCGACTTACAACGTGTTGTTTAGGAAAAACAAGATAATTTCGCACGATGCGGGATTTCCTTAAAACGTGATTTTCTGAAAAATTTTGACGAAAGAAAATTCTCCTTTTGGTTCTCTTTAGATGCTACATGTTAAGACGTACACGCCACAACAATTCTTTTCGAGATACAACGTGTAGTTTTGGAGATACAAGCTAATTTTGTACGATGCGTTATTTCTTCTCGTAAAGAGTTTCCAATGCGTACGTATATGTCTTTACTCTGCAAAACTGTATTTCCTTATGAAGTGGTATTCTTACATATCCTTTCGAGAGAAAACTGTCCTGTGCCTTCTCTTTTGAGGCTACACACTTAGACATACACGCAACATGAAAGCTTTTCGACTTACAACGTGTTGTTTAGGAAAAACAAGATAATTTCGCACGATGCGGGATTTCCTTAAAACGTGATTTTCTGAAAAATTTTGACGAAAGAAAATTCTCCTTTTGGTTCTCTTTAGATGCTACATGTTAAGACGTACACGCCACAACAATTCTTTTCGAGATACAACGTGTAGTTTTGGAGATACAAGCTAATTTTGTACTATGCGTTATTTCTTCTCGTAAAGAGTTTCCAATGCGTACGTATATGTCTTTACTCTGCAAAACTGTTGTTCCTTATGAAGTGGTATTCTTACATATCCTTTCGAGAGAAAACTGTCCTGTGCCTTCTCTTTTGAGGCTACACACTTAGACATACACGCAACATGAAAGCTTTTCGACTTACAACGTGTTGTTTAGGAAAAACAAGATAATTTCGCACGATGCGGGATTTCCTTAAAACGTGATTTTCTGAAAAATTTTGACGAAAGAAAATTCTCCTTTTGGTTCTCTTTAGATGCTACATGTTAAGACGTACACGCCACAACAATTCTTTTCGAGATACAACGTGTAGTTTTGGAGACACAAGCTAATTTTGTACGATGCGTTATTTCTTCTCGTAAAGAGTTTCCAATGCGTACGTATATGTCTTTACTCTGCAAAACTGTATTTCCTTATGAAGTGGTATTCTTACATATCCTTTCGAGAGAAAACTGTCCTGTGCCTTCTCTTTTGAGGCTACACACTTAGACATACACGCAACATGAAAGCTTTTCGACTTACAACGTGTTGTTTAGGAAAAACAAGATAATTTCGCACGATGCGGGATTTCCTTAAAACGTGATTTTCTGAAAAATTTTGACGAAAGAAAATTCTCCTTTTGGTTCTCTTTAGATGCTACATGTTAAGACGTACACGCCACAACAATTCTTTTCGAGATACAACGTGTAGTTTTGGAGATACAAGCTAATTTTGTACGATGCGTTATTTCTTCTCGTAAAGAGTTTCCAATGCGTACGTATATGTCTTTACTCTGCAAAACTGTATTTCCTTATGAAGTGGTATTCTTACATATCCTTTCGAGAGAAAACTGTCCTGTGCCTTCTCTTTTGAGGCTACACACTTAGACATACACGCAACATGAAAGCTTTTCGACTTACAACGTGTTGTTTAGGAAAAACAAGATAATTTCGCACGATGCGGGATTTCCTTAAAACGTGATTTTCTGAAAAATTTTGACGAAAGAAAATTCTCCTTTTGGTTCTCTTTAGATGCTACATGTTAAGACGTACACGCCACAACAATTCTTTTCGAGATACAACGTGTAGTTTTGGAGATACAAGCTAATTTTGTACTATGCGTTATTTCTTCTCGTAAAGAGTTTCCAATGCGTACGTATATGTCTTTACTCTGCAAAACTGTATTTCCTTATGAAGTGGTATTCTTACATATCCTTTCGAGAGAAAACTGTCCTGTGCCTTCTCTTTTGAGGCTACACACTTAGACATACACGCAACATGAAAGCTTTTCGACTTACAACGTGTTGTTTAGGAAAAACAAGATAATTTCGCACGATGCGGGATTTCCTTAAAACGTGATTTTCTGAAAAATTTTGACGAAAGAAAATTCTCCTTTTGGTTCTCTTTAGATGCTACATGTTAAGACGTACACGCCACAACAATTCTTTTCGAGATACAACGTGTAGTTTTGGAGATACAAGCTAATTTTGTACTATGCGTTATTTCTTCTCGTAAAGAGTTTCCAATGCGTACGTATATGTCTTTACTCTGCAAAACTGTTGTTCCTTATGAAGTGGTATTCTTACATATCCTTTCGAGAGAAAACTGTCCTGTGCCTTCTCTTTTGAGGCTACACACTTAGACATACACGCAACATGAAAGCTTTTCGACTTACAACGTGTTGTTTAGGAAAAACAAGATAATTTCGCACGATGCGGGATTTCCTTAAAACGTGATTTTCTGAAAAATTTTGACGAAAGAAAATTCTCCTTTTGGTTCTCTTTAGATGCTACATGTTAAGACGTACACGCCACAACAATTCTTTTCGAGATACAACGTGTAGTTTTGGAGACACAAGCTAATTTTGTACGATGCGTTATTTCTTCTCGTAAAGAGTTTCCAATGCGTACGTATATGTCTTTACTCTGCAAAACTGTATTTCCTTATGAAGTGGTATTCTTACATATCCTTTCGAGAGAAAACTGTCCTGTGCCTTCTCTTTTGAGGCTACACACTTAGACATACACGCAACATGAAAGCTTTTCGACTTACAACGTGTTGTTTAGGAAAAACAAGATAATTTCGCACGATGCGGGATTTCCTTAAAACGTGATTTTCTGAAAAATTTTGACGAAAGAAAATTCTCCTTTTGGTTCTCTTTAGATGCTACATGTTAAGACGTACACGCCACAACAATTCTTTTCGAGATACAACGTGTAGTTTTGGAGATACAAGCTAATTTTGTACGATGCGTTATTTCTTCTCGTAAAGAGTTTCCAATGCGTACGTATATGTCTTTACTCTGCAAAACTGTATTTCCTTATGAAGTGGTATTCTTACATATCCTTTCGAGAGAAAACTGTCCTGTGCCTTCTCTTTTGAGGCTCCACACTTAGACATACACGCAACATGAAAGCTTTTCGACTTACAACGTGTTGTTTAGGAAAAACAAGATAATTTCGCACGATGCGGGATTTCCTTAAAACGTGATTTTCTGAAAAATTTTGACGAAAGAAAATTCTCCTTTTGGTTCTCTTTAGATGCTACATGTTAAGACGTACACGCCACAACAATTCTTTTCGAGATACAACGTGTAGTTTTGGAGATACAAGCTAATTTTGTACGATGCGTTATTTCTTCTCGTAAAGAGTTTCCAATGCGTACGTATATGTCTTTACTCTGCAAAACTGTATTTCCTTATGAAGTGGTATTCTTACATATCCTTTCGAGAGAAAACTGTCCTGTGCCTTCTCTTTTGAGGCTACACACTTAGACATACACGCAACATGAAAGCTTTTCGACTTACAACGTGTTGTTTAGGAAAAACAAGATAATTTCGCACGATGCGGGATTTCCTTAAAACGTGATTTTCTGAAAAGTTTTGACGAAAGAAAATTCTCCTTTTGGTTCTCTTTAGATACTACATGTTAAGACGTACACACCACAACAATTCTTTTCGAGATACAACGTGTAGTTTTGGAGATACAAGCTAATTTTGTACTATGCGTTATTTCTTCTCGTAAAGAGTTTCCAATGCGTACGTATATGTCTTTACTCTGCAAAACTGTATTTCCTTATGAAGTGGTATTCTTACATATCCTTTCGAGAGAAAACTGTCCTGTGCCTTCTCTTTTGAGGCTACACACTTAGACATACACGCAACATGAAAGCTTTTCGACTTACAACGTGTTGTTTAGGAAAAACAAGATAATTTCGCACGATGCGGGATTTCCTTAAAACGTGATTTTCTGAAAAATTTTGACGAAAGAAAATTCTCCTTTTGGTTCTCTTTAGATGCTACATGTTAAGACGTACACGCCACAACAATTCTTTTCGAGATACAACGTGTAGTTTTGGAGATACAAGCTAATTTTGTACGATGCGTTATTTCTTCTCGTAAAGAGTTTCCAATGCGTACGTATATGTCTTTACTCTGCAAAACTGTATTTCCTTATGAAGTGGTATTCTTACATATCCTTTCGAGAGAAAACTGTCCTGTGCCTTCTCTTTTGAGGCTACACACTTAGACATACACGCAACATGAAAGCTTTTCGACTTACAACGTGTTGTTTAGGAAAAACAAGATAATTTCGCACGATGCGGGATTTCCTTAAAACGTGATTTTCTGAAAAATTTTGACGAAAGAAAATTCTCCTTTTGGTTCTCTTTAGATGCTACATGTTAAGACGTACACGCCACAACAATTCTTTTCGAGATACAACGTGTAGTTTTGGAGATACAAGCTAATTTTGTACTATGCGTTATTTCTTCTCGTAAAGAGTTTCCAATGCGTACGTATATGTCTTTACTCTGCAAAACTGTATTTCCTTATGAAGTGGTATTCTTACATATCCTTTCGAGAGAAAACTGTCCTGTGCCTTCTCTTTTGAGGCTACACACTTAGACATACACGCAACATGAAAGCTTTTCGACTTACAACGTGTTGTTTAGGACAAACAAGATAATTTCGCACGATGCGGGATTTCCTTAAAACGTGATTTTCTGAAAAATTTTGACGAAAGAAAATTCTCCTTTTGGTTCTCTTTAGATGCTACATGTTAAGACGTACACGCCACAACAATTCTTTTCGAGATACAACGTGTAGTTTTGGAGATACAAGCTAATTTTGTACGATGCGTTATTTCTTCTCGTAAAGAGTTTCCAATGCGTACGTATATGTCTTTACTCTGCAAAACTGTATTTCCTTATGAAGTGGTATTCTTACATATCCTTTCGAGAGAAAACTGTCCTGTGCCTTCTCTTTTGAGGCTACACACTTAGACATACACGCAACATGAAAGCTTTTCGACTTACAACGTGTTGTTTAGGAAAAACAAGATAATTTCGCACGATGCGGGATTTCCTTAAAACGTGATTTTCTGAAAAATTTTGACGAAAGAAAATTCTCCTTTTGGTTCTCTTTAGATGCTACATGTTAAGACGTACACGCCACAACAATTCTTTTCGAGATACAACGTGTAGTTTTGGAGATACAAGCTAATTTTGTACGATGCGTTATTTCTTCTCGTAAAGAGTTTCCAATGCGTACGTATATGTCTTTACTCTGCAAAACTGTATTTCCTTATGAAGTGGTATTCTTACATATCCTTTCGAGAGAAAACTGTCCTGTGCCTTCTCTTTTGAGGCTACACACTTAGACATACACGCAACATGAAAGCTTTTCGACTTACAACGTGTTGTTTAGGAAAAACAAGATAATTTCGCACGATGCGGGATTTCCTTAAAACGTGATTTTCTGAAAAATTTTGACGAAAGAAAATTCTCCTTTTGGTTCTCTTTAGATGCTACATGTTAAGACGTACACGCCACAACAATTCTTTTCGAGATACAACGTGTAGTTTTGGAGATACAAGCTAATTTTGTACGATGCGTTATTTCTTCTCGTAAAGAGTTTCCAATGCGTACGTATATGTCTTTACTCTGCAAAACTGTATTTCCTTATGAAGTGGTATTCTTACATATCCTTTCGAGAGAAAACTGTCCTGTGCCTTCTCTTTTGAGGCTACACACTTAGACATACACGCAACATGAAAGCTTTTCGACTTACAACGTGTTGTTTCGGAAAAACAAGATAATTTCGCACGATGCGGGATTTCCTTAAAACGTGATTTTCTGAAAAATTTTGACGAAAGAAAATTCTCCTTTTGGTTCTCTTTAGATGTTACATGTTAAGACGTACACGCCACAACAATTCTTTTCGAGATACAACGTGTAGTTTTGGAGATACAAGCTAATTTTGTACTATGCGTTATTTCTTCTCGTAAAGAGTTTCCAATGCGTACGTATATGTCTTTACTCTGCAAAACTGTATTTCCTTATGAAGTGGTATTCTTACATATCCTTTCGAGAGAAAACTGTCCTGTGCCTTCTCTTTTGAGGCTACACACTTAGACATACACGCAACATGAAATCTTTTCGACTTACAACGTGTTGTTTAGGAAAAACAAGATAATTTCGCACGATGCGGGATTTCCTTAAAACGTGATTTTCTGAAAAATTTTGACGAAAGAAAATTCTCCTTTTGGTTCTCTTTAGATGCTACATGTTAAGACGTACACGCCACAACAATTCTTTTCGAGATACAACGTGTAGTTTTGGAGATACAAGCTAATTTTGTACGATGCGTTATTTCTTCTCGTAAAGAGTTTCCAATGCGTACGTATATGTCTTTACTCTGCAAAACTGTATTTCCTTATGAAGTGGTATTCTTACATATCCTTTCGAGAGAAAACTGTCCTGTGCCTTCTCTTTTGAGGCTACACACTTAGACATACACGCAACATGAAAGCTTTTCGACTTACAACGTGTTGTTTAGGAAAAACAAGATAATTTCGCACGATGCGGGATTTCCTTAAAACGTGATTTTCTGAAAAATTTTGACGAAAGAAAATTCTCCTTTTGGTTCTCTTTAGATGCTACATGTTAAGACGTACACGCCACAACAATTCTTTTCGAGATACAACGTGTAGTTTTGGAGATACAAGCTAATTTTGTACTATGCGTTATTTCTTCTCGTAAAGAGTTTCCAATGCGTACGTATATGTCTTTACTCTGCAAAACTGTATTTCCTTATGAAGTGGTATTCTTACATATCCTTTCGAGAGAAAACTGTCCTGTGCCTTCTCTTTTGAGGCTACACACTTAGACATACACGCAACATGAAAGCTTTTCGACTTACAACGTGTTGTTTAGGAAAAACAAGATAATTTCGCACGATGCGGGATTTCCTTAAAACGTGATTTTCTGAAAAATTTTGACGAAAGAAAATTCTCCTTTTGGTTCTCTTTAGATGCTACATGTTAAGACGTACACGCCACAACAATTCTTTTCGAGATACAACGTGTAGTTTTGGAGATACAAGCTAATTTTGTACGATGCGTTATTTCTTCTCGTAAAGAGTTTCCAATGCGTACGTATATGTCTTTACTCTGCAAAACTGTATTTCCTTATGAAGTGGTATTCTTACATATCCTTTCGAGAGAAAACTGTCCTGTGCCTTCTCTTTTGAGGCTACACACTTAGACATACACGCAACATGAAAGCTTTTCGACTTACAACGTGTTGTTTAGGAAAAACAAGATAATTTCGCACGATGCGGGATTTCCATAAAACGTGATTTTCTGAAAAATTTTGAGGAAAGAAAATTCTCCTTTTGGTTCTCTTTAGATGCTACATGTTAAGACGTACACGCCACAACAATTCTTTTCGAGATACAACGTGTAGTTTTGGAGATACAAGCTAATTTTGTACGATGCGTTATTTCTTCTCGTAAAGAGTTTCCAATGCGTACGTATATGTCTTTACTCTGCAAAACTGTATTTCCTTATGAAGTGGTATTCTTACATATCCTTTCGAGAGAAAACTGTCCTGTGCCTTCTCTTTTGAGGCTACACACTTAGACATACACGCAACATGAAAGCTTTTCGACTTACAACGTGTTGTTTAGGAAAAACAAGATAATTTCGCACGATGCGGGATTTCCTTAAAACGTGATTTTCTGAAAAATTTTGACGAAAGAAAATTCTCCTTTTGGTTTTCTTTAGATGCTACATGTTAAGACGTACACGCCACAACAATTCTTTTCGAGATACAACGTGTAGTTTTGGAGATACAAGCTAATTTTGTACTATGCGTTATTTCTTCTCGTAAAGAGTTTCCAATGCGTACGTATATGTCTTTACTCTGCAAAACTGTATTTCCTTATGAAGTGGTATTCTTACATATCCTTTCGAGAGAAAACTGTCCTGTGCCTTCTCTTTTGAGGCTACACACTTAGACATACACGCAACATGAAAGCTTTTCGACTTACAACGTGTTGTTTAGGAAAAACAAGATAATTTCGCACGATGCGGGATTTCCTTAAAACGTGATTTTCTGAAAAATTTTGACGAAAGAAAATTCTCCTTTTGGTTCTCTTTAGATGCTACATGTTAAGACGTACACGCCACAACAATTCTTTTCGAGATACAACGTGTAGTTTTGGAGATACAAGCTAATTTTGTACGATGCGTTATTTCTTCTCGTAAAGAGTTTCCAATGCGTACGTATATGTCTTTACTCTGCAAAACTGTATTTCCTTATGAAGTGGTATTCTTACATATCCTTTCGAGAGAAAACTGTCCTGTGCCTTCTCTTTTGAGGCTACACACTTAGACATACACGCAACATGAAAGCTTTTCGACTTACAACGTGTTGTTTCGGAAAAACAAGATAATTTCGCACGATGCGGGATTTCCTTAAAACGTGATTTTCTGAAAAATTTTGACGAAAGAAAATTCTCCTTTTGGTTCTCTTTAGATGCTACATGTTAAGACGTACACGCCACAACAATTCTTTTCGAGATACAACGTGTAGTTTTGGAGATACAAGCTAATTTTGTACGATGCGTTATTTCTTCTCGTAAAGAGTTTCCAATGCGTACGTATATGTCTTTACTCTGCAAAACTGTATTTCCTTATGAAGTGGTATTCTTACATATCCTTTCGAGAGAAAACTGTCCTGTGCCTTCTCTTTTGAGGCTACACACTTAGACATACACGCAACATGAAAGCTTTTCGACTTACAACGTGTTGTTTAGGAAAAACAAGATAATTTCGCACGATGCGGGATTTCCTTAAAACGTGATTTTCTGAAAAATTTTGACGAAAGAAAATTCTCCTTTTGGTTCTCTTTAGATGCTACATGTTAAGACGTACACGCCACAACAATTCTTTTCGAGATACAACGTGTAGTTTTGGAGATACAAGCTAATTTTGTACTATGCGTTATTTCTTCTCGTAAAGAGTTTCCAATGCGTACGTATATGTCTTTACTCTGCAAAACTGTATTTCCTTATGAAGTGGTATTCTTACATATCCTTTCGAGAGAAAACTGTCCTGTGCCTTCTCTTTTGAGGCTACACACTTAGACATACACGCAACATGAAAGCTTTTCGACTTACAACGTGTTGTTTAGGAAAAACAAGATAATTTCGCACGATGCGGGATTTCCTTAAAACGTGATTTTCTGAAAAATTTTGACGAAAGAAAATTCTCCTTTTGGTTCTCTTTAGATGCTACATGTTAAGACGTACACGCCACAACAATTCTTTTCGAGATACAACGTGTAGTTTTCGAGATACAAGCTAATTTTGTACGATGCGTTATTTCTTCTCGTAAAGAGTTTCCAATGCGTACGTATAGGTCTTTACTCTGCAAAACTGTATTTCCTTATGAAGTGGTATTCTTACATATCCTTTCGAGAGAAAACTGTCCTGTGCCTTCTCTTTTGAGGCTACACACTTAGACATACACGCAACATGAAAGCTTTTCGACTTACAACGTGTTGTTTAGGAAAAACAAGATAATTTCGCACGATGCGGGATTTCCTTAAAACGTGATTTTCTGAAAAATTTTGACGAAAGAAAATTCTCCTTTTGGTTCTCTTTAGATGCTACATGTTAAGACGTACACGCCACAACAATTCTTTTCGAGATACAACGTGTAGTTTTGGAGATACAAGCTAATTTTGTACGATGCGTTATTTCTTCTCGTAAAGAGTTTCCAATGCGTACGTATATGTCTTTACTCTGCAAAACTGTATTTCCTTATGAAGTGGTATTCTTACATATCCTTTCGAGAGAAAACTGTCTTGTGCCTTCTCTTTTGAGGCTACACACCTAGACATACACGCAACATGAAAGCTTTTCGACTTACAACGTGTTGTTTAGGAAAAACAAGATAATTTCGCACGATGCGGGATTTCCTTAAAACGTGATTTTCTGAAAAATTTTGACGAAAGAAAATTCTCCTTTTGGTTCTCTTTAGATGCTACATGTTAAGACGTACACGCCACAACAATTCTTTTCGAGATACAACGTGTAGTTTTGGAGATACAAGCTAATTTTGTACGATGCGTTATTTCTTCTCGTAAAGAGTTTCCAATGCGTACGTATATGTCTTTACTCTGCAAAACTGTATTTCCTTATGAAGTGGTATTCTTACATATCCTTTCGAGAGAAAACTGTCCTGTGCCTTCTCTTTTGAGGCTACACACTTAGACATACACGCAACATGAAAGCTTTTCGACTTACAACGTGTTGTTTAGGAAAAACAAGATAATTTCGCACGATGCGGGATTTCCTTAAAACGTGATTTTCTGAAAAATTTTGACGAAAGAAAATTCTCCTTTTGGTTCTCTTTAGATGCTACATGTTAAGACGTACACGCCACAACAATTCTTTTCGAGATACAACGTGTAGTTTTGGAGATACAAGCTAATTTTGTACGATGCGTTATTTCTTCTCGTAAAGAGTTTCCAATGCGTACGTATATGTCTTTACTCTGCAAAACTGTATTTCCTTATGAAGTGGTATTCTTACATATCCTTTCGAGAGAAAACTGTCCTGTGCCTTCTCTTTTGAGGCTACACACTTAGACATACACGCAACATGAAAGCTTTTCGACTTACAACGTGTTGTTTAGGAAAAACAAGATAATTTCGCACGATGCGGGATTTCCTTAAAACGTGATTTTCTGAAAAATTTTGACGAAAGAAAATTCTCCTTTTGGTTCTCTTTAGATGCTACATGTTAAGACGTACACGCCACAACAATTCTTTTCGAGATACAACGTGTAGTTTTGGAGATACAAGCTAATTTTGTACGATGCGTTATTTCTTCTCGTAAAGAGTTTCCAATGCGTACGTATATGTCTTTACTCTGCAAAACTGTATTTCCTTATGAAGTGGTATTCTTACATATCCTTTCGAGAGAAAACTGTCCTGTGCCTTCTCTTTTGAGGCTACACACTTAGACATACACGCAACATGAAAGCTTTTCGACTTACAACGTGTTGTTTAGGAAAAACAAGATAATTTCGCACGATGCGGGATTTCCTTAAAACGTGATTTTCTGAAAAATTTTGACGAAAGAAAATTCTCCTTTTGGTTCTCTTTAGATGCTACATGTTAAGACGTACACGCCACAACAATTCTTTTCGAGATACAACGTGTAGTTTTGGAGATACAAGCTAATTTTGTACGATGCGTTATTTCTTCTCGTAAAGAGTTTCCAATGCGTACGTATATGTCTTTACTCTGCAAAACTGTATTTCCTTATGAAGTGGTATTCTTACATATCCTTTCGAGAGAAAACTGTCCTGTGCCTTCTCTTTTGAGGCTACACACTTAGACATACACGCAACATGAAAGCTTTTCGACTTACAACGTGTTGTTTAGGAAAAACAAGATAATTTCGCACGATGCGGGATTTCCTTAAAACGTGATTTTATGAAAAATTTTGACGAAAGAAAATTCTCCTTTTGGTTCTCTTTAGATGGTACATGTTAGACGTACACGCCACAACAATTCTTTTCGAGATACAACGTGTAGTTTTGGAGATACAAGCTAATTTTGTACGATGCGTTATTTCTTCTCGTAAAGAGTTTCCAATGCGTACGTATATGTCTTTACTCTGCAAAACTGTATTTCCTTATGAAGTGGTATTCTTACATATCCTTTCGAGAAACTGTCCTGTGCCTTCTCTTTTGAGGCTACACACTTAGACATACACGCAACATGAAAGCTTTTCGACTTACAACGTGTTGTTTAGGAAAAACAAGATAATTTCGCACGATGCGGGATTTCCTTAAAACGTGATTTTCTGAAAAATTTTGACGAAAGAAAATTCTCCTTTTGGTTCTCTTTAGATGCTACATGTTAAGACGTACACGCCACAACAATTCTTTTCGAGATACAACGTGTAGTTTTGGAGATACAAGCTAATTTTGTACTATGCGTTATTTCTTCTCGTAAAGAGTTTCCAATGCGTACGTATATGTCTTTACTCTGCAAAACTGTATTTCCTTATGAAGTGGTATTCTTACATATCCTTTCGAGAGAAAACTGTCCTGTGCCTTCTCTTTTGAGGCTACACACTTAGACATACACGCAACATGAAAGCTTTTCGACTTACAACGTGTTGTTTAGGAAAAACAAGATAATTTCGCACGATGCGGGATTTCCTTAAAACGTGATTTTCTGAAAAATTTTGAGGAAAGAAAATTCTCCTTTTGGTTCTCTTTAGATGCTACATGTTAAGACGTACACGCCACAACAATTCTTTTCGAGATACAACGTGTAGTTTTGGAGATACAAGCTAATTTTGTACTATGCGTTATTTCTTCTCGTAAAGAGTTTCCAATGCGTACGTATATGTCTTTACTCTGCAAAACTGTATTTCCTTATGAAGTGGTATTCTTACATATCCTTTCGAGAGAAAACTGTCCTGTGCCTTCTCTTTTGAGGCTACACACTTAGACATACACGCAACATGAAAGCTTTTCGACTTACAACGTGTTGTTTAGGAAAAACAAGATAATTTCGCACGATGCGGGATTTCCTTAAAACGTGATTTTCTGAAAAATTTTGACGAAAGAAAATTCTCCTTTTGGTTCTCTTTAGATGCTACATGTTAAGACGTACACGCCACAACAATTCTTTTCGAGATACAACGTGTAGTTTTGGAGATACAAGCTAATTTTGTACGATGCGTTATTTCTTCTCGTAAAGAGTTTCCAATGCGTACGTATATGTCTTTACTCTGCAAAACTGTATTTCCTTATGAAGTGGTATTCTTACATATCCTTTCGAGAGAAAACTGTCCTGTGCCTTCTCTTTTGAGGCTACACACTTAGACATACACGCAACATGAAAGCTTTTCGACTTACAACGTGTTGTTTAGGAAAAACAAGATAATTTCGCACGATGCGGGATTTCCTTAAAACGTGATTTTCTGAAAAATTTTGACGAAAGAAAATTCTCCTTTTGGTTCTCTTTAGATGCTACATGTTAAGACGTACAGGCCACAACAATTCTTTTCGAGATACAACGTGTAGTTTTGGAGATACAAGCTAATTTTGTACTATGCGTTATTTCTTCTCGTAAAGAGTTTCCAATGCGTACGTATATGTCTTTACTCTGCAAAACTGTATTTCCTTATGAAGTGGTATTCTTACATATCCTTTCGAGAGAAAACTGTCCTGTGCCTTCTCTTTTGAGGCTACACACTTAGACATACACGCAACATGAAAGCTTTTCGACTTACAACGTGTTGTTTAGGAAAAACAAGATAATTTCGCACGATGCGGGATTTCCTTAAAACGTGATTTTCTGAAAAATTTTGACGAAAGAAAATTCTCCTTTTGGTTCTCTTTAGATGCTACATGTTAAGACGTACACGCCACAACAATTCTTTTCGAGATACAACGTGTAGTTTTGGAGATACAAGCTAATTTTGTACTATGCGTTATTTCTTCTCGTAAAGAGTTTCCAATGCGTACGTATATGTCTTTACTCTGCAAAACTGTATTTCCTTATGAAGTGGTATTCTTACATATCCTTTCGAGAGAAAACTGTCCTGTGCCTTCTCTTTTGAGGCTACACACTTAGACATACACGCAACATGAAAGCTTTTCGACTTACAACGTGTTGTTTCGGAAAAACAAGATAATTTCGCACGATGCGGGATTTCCTTAAAACGTGATTTTCTGAAAAATTTTGACGAAAGAAAATTCTCCTTTTGGTTCTCTTTAGATGCTACATGTTAAGACGTACACGCCACAACAATTCTTTTCGAGATACAACGTGTAGTTTTGGAGATACAAGCTAATTTTGTACTATGCGTTATTTCTTCTCGTAAAGAGTTTCCAATGCGTACGTATATGTCTTTACTCTGCAAAACTGTATTTCCTTATGAAGTGGTATTCTTACATATCCTTTCGAGAGAAAACTGTCCTGTGCCTTCTCTTTTGAGGCTACACACTTAGACATACACGCAACATGAAAGCTTTTCGACTTACAACGTGTTGTTTAGGAAAAACAAGATAATTTCGCACGATGCGGGATTTCCTTAAAACGTGATTTTCTGAAAAATTTTGACGAAAGAAAATTCTCCTTTTGGTTCTCTTTAGATGCTACATGTTAAGACGTACACGCCACAACAATTCTTTTCGAGATACAACGTGTAGTTTTGGAGATACAAGCTAATTTTGTACTATGCGTTATTTCTTCTCGTAAAGAGTTTCCAATGCGTACGTATATGTCTTTACTCTGCAAAAATGTATTTCCTTGTGAAGTGGTATTCTTACATATCCTTTCGAGAGAAAACTGTCCTGTGCCTTCTCTTTTGAGGCTACACACTTAGACATACACGCAACATGAAAGCTTTTTGACTTACAACGTGTTGTTTAGGAAAAACAAGATAATTTCGCACGATGCGGGATTTCCTTAAAACGTGATTTTCTGAAAAATTTTGACGAAAGAAAATTCTCCTTTTGGTTCTCTTTAGATGCTACATGTTAAGACGTACACGCCACAACAATTCTTTTCGAGATACAACGTGTAGTTTTGGAGATACAAGCTAATTTTGTACTATGCGTTATTTCTTCTCGTAAAGAGTTTCCAATGCGTACGTATATGTCTTTACTCTGCAAAACTGTATTTCCTTATGAAGTGGTATTCTTACATATCCTTTCGAGAGAAAACTGTCCTGTGCCTTCTCTTTTGAGGCTACACACTTAGACATACACGCAACATGAAAGCTTTTCGACTTACAACGTGTTGTTTAGGAAAAACAAGATAATTTCGCACGATGCGGGATTTCCTTAAAACGTGATTTTCTGAAAAATTTTGACGAAAGAAAATTCTCCTTTTGGTTCTCTTTAGATGCTACATGTTAAGACGTACACGCCACAACAATTCTTTTCGAGATACAACGTGTAGTTTTGGAGATACAAGCTAATTTTGTACTATGCGTTATTTCTTCTCGTAAAGAGTTTCCAATGCGTACGTATATGTCTTTACTCTGCAAAACTGTATTTCCTTATGAAGTGGTATTCTTACATATCCTTTCGAGAGAAAACTGTCCTGTGCCTTCTCTTTTGAGGCTACACACTTAGACATACACGCAACATGAAAGCTTTTCGACTTACAACGTGTTGTTTAGGAAAAACAAGATAATTTCGCACGATGCGGGATTTCCTTAAAACGTGATTTTCTGAAAAATTTTGACGAAAGAAAATTCTCCTTTTGGTTCTCTTTAGATGCTACATGTTAAGACGTACACGCCACAACAATTCTTTTCGAGATACAACGTGTAGTTTTGGAGATACAAGCTAATTTTGTACGATGCGTTATTTCTTCTCGTAAAGAGTTTCCAATGCGTACGTATATGTCTTTACTCTGCAAAACTGTATTTCCTTATGAAGTGGTATTCTTACATATCCTTTCGAGAGAAAACTGTCCTGTGCCTTCTCTTTTGAGGCTACACACTTAGACATACACGCAACATGAAAGCTTTTCGACTTACAACGTGTTGTTTAGGAAAAACAAGATAATTTCGCACGATGCGGGATTTCCTTAAAACGTGATTTTCTGAAAAATTTTGACGAAAGAAAATTCTCCTTTTGGTTCTCTTTAGATGCTACATGTTAAGACGTACACGCCACAACAATTCTTTTCGAGATACAACGTGTAGTTTTGGAGATACAAGCTAATTTTGTACGATGCGTTATTTCTTCTCGTAAAGAGTTTCCAATGCGTACGTATATGTCTTTACTCTGCAAAACTGTATTTCCTTATGAAGTGGTATTCTTACATATCCTTTCGAGAGAAAACTGTCCTGTGCCTTCTCTTTTGAGGCTACACACTTAGACATACACGCAACATGAAAGCTTTTCGACTTACAACGTGTTGTTTAGGAAAAACAAGATAATTTCGCACGATGCGGGATTTCCTTAAAACGTGATTTTCTGAAAAATTTTGACGAAAGAAAATTCTCCTTTTGGTTCTCTTTAGATGCTACATGTTAAGACGTACACGCCACAACAATTCTTTTCGAGATACAACGTGTAGTTTTGGAGATACAAGCTAATTTTGTACGATGCGTTATTTCTTCTCGTAAAGAGTTTCCAATGCGTACGTATATGTCTTTACTCTGCAAAACTGTATTTCCTTATGAAGTGGTATTCTTACATATCCTTTCGAGAGAAAACTGTCCTGTGCCTTCTCTTTTGAGGCTACACACTTAGACATACACGCAACATGAAAGCTTTTCGACTTACAACGTGTTGTTTAGGAAAAACAAGATAATTTCGCACGATGCGGGATTTCCTTAAAACGTGATTTTCTGAAAAATTTTGACGAAAGAAAATTCTCCTTTTGGTTCTCTTTAGATGCTACATGTTAAGACGTACACGCCACAACAATTCTTTTCGAGATACAACGTGTAGTTTTGGAGATACAAGCTAATTTTGTACTATGCGTTATTTCTTCTCGTAAAGAGTTTCCAATGCGTACGTATATGTCTTTACTCTGCAAAACTGTATTTCCTTATGAAGTGGTATTCTTACATATCCTTTCGAGAGAAAACTGTCCTGTGCCTTCTCTTTTGAGGCTACACACTTAGACATACACGCAACATGAAAGCTTTTCGACTTACAACGTGTTGTTTAGGAAAAACGAGATAATTTCGCACGATGCGGGATTTCCTTAAAACGTGATTTTCTGAAAAATTTTGACGAAAGAAAATTCTCCTTTTGGTTCTCTTTAGATGCTACATGTTAAGACGTACACGCCACAACAATTCTTTTCGAGATACAACGTGTAGTTTTGGAGATACAAGCTAATTTTGTACTATGCGTTATTTCTTCTCGTAAAGAGTTTCCAATGCGTACGTATATGTCTTTACTCTGCAAAACTGTATTTCCTTATGAAGTGGTATTCTTACATATCCTTTCGAGAGAAAACTGTCCTGTGCCTTCTCTTTTGAGGCTACACACTTAGACATACACGCAACATGAAAGCTTTTCGACTTACAACGTGTTGTTTAGGAAAAACGAGATAATTTCGCACGATGCGGGATTTCCTTAAAACGTGATTTTCTGAAAAATTTTGACGAAAGAAAATTCTCCTTTTGGTTCTCTTTAGATGCTACATGTTAAGACGTACACGCCACAACAATTCTTTTCGAGATACAACGTGTAGTTTTGGAGATACAAGCTAATTTTGTACGATGCGTTATTTCTTCTCGTAAAGAGTTTCCAATGCGTACGTATATGTCTTTACTCTGCAAAACTGTATTTCCTTATGAAGTGGTATTCTTACATATCCTTTCGAGAGAAAACTGTCCTGTGCCTTCTCTTTTGAGGCTACACACTTAGACATACACGCAACATGAAAGCTTTTCGACTTACAACGTGTTGTTTAGGAAAAACAAGATAATTTCGCACGATGCGGGATTTCCTTAAAACGTGATTTTCTGAAAAATTTTGACGAAAGAAAATTCTCCTTTTGGTTCTCTTTAGATGCTACATGTTAAGACGTACACGCCACAACAATTCTTTTCGAGATACAACGTGTAGTTTTGGAGATACAAGCTAATTTTGTACTATGCGTTATTTCTTCTCGTAAAGAGTTTCCAATGCGTACGTATATGTCTTTACTCTGCAAAACTGTATTTCCTTATGAAGTGGTATTCTTACATATCCTTTCGAGAGAAAACTGTCCTGTGCCTTCTCTTTTGAGGCTACACACTTAGACATACACGCAACATGAAAGCTTTTCGACTTACAACATGTTGTTTAGGAAAAACAAGATAATTTCGCACGATGCGGGATTTCCTTAAAACGTGATTTTCTGAAAAATTTTGACGAAAGAAAATTCTCCTTTTGGTTCTCTTTAGATGCTACATGTTAAGACGTACACGCCACAACAATTCTTTTCGAGATACAACGTGTAGTTTTGGAGATACAAGCTAATTTTGTACTATGCGTTATTTCTTCTCGTAAAGAGTTTCCAATGCGTACGTATATGTCTTTACTCTGCAAAAATGTATTTCCTTGTGAAGTGGTATTCTTACATATCCTTTCGAGAGAAAACTGTCCTGTGCCTTCTCTTTTGAGGCTACACACTTAGACATACACGCAACATGAAAGCTTTTTGACTTACAACGTGTTGTTTAGGAAAAACAAGATAATTTCGCACGATGCGGGATTTCCTTAAAACGTGATTTTCTGAAAAATTTTGACGAAAGAAAATTCTCCTTTTGGTTCTCTTTAGATGCTACATGTTAAGACGTACACGCCACAACAATTCTTTTCGAGATACAACGTGTAGTTTTGGAGATACAAGCTAATTTTGTACTATGCGTTATTTCTTCTCGTAAAGAGTTTCCAATGCGTACGTATATGTCTTTACTCTGCAAAACTGTATTTCCTTATGAAGTGGTATTCTTACATATCCTTTCGAGAGAAAACTGTCCTGTGCCTTCTCTTTTGAGGCTACACACTTAGACATACACGCAACATGAAAGCTTTTCGACTTACAACGTGTTGTTTAGGAAAAACAAGATAATTTCGCACGATGCGGGATTTCCTTAAAACGTGATTTTCTGAAAAATTTTGACGAAAGAAAATTCTCCTTTTGGTTCTCTTTAGATGCTACATGTTAAGACGTACACGCCACAACAATTCTTTTCGAGATACAACGTGTAGTTTTGGAGATACAAGCTAATTTTGTACTATGCGTTATTTCTTCTCGTAAAGAGTTTCCAATGCGTACGTATATGTCTTTACTCTGCAAAACTGTATTTCCTTATGAAGTGGTATTCTTACATATCCTTTCGAGAGAAAACTGTCCTGTGCCTTCTCTTTTGAGGCTACACACTTAGACATACACGCAACATGAAAGCTTTTCGACTTACAACGTGTTGTTTAGGAAAAACAAGATAATTTCGCACGATGCGGGATTTCCTTAAAACGTGATTTTCTGAAAAATTTTGACGAAAGAAAATTCTCCTTTTGGTTCTCTTTAGATGCTACATGTTAAGACGTACACGCCACAACAATTCTTTTCGAGATACAACGTGTAGTTTTGGAGATACAAGCTAATTTTGTACTATGCGTTATTTCTTCTCGTAAAGAGTTTCCAATGCGTACGTATATGTCTTTACTCTGCAAAACTGTATTTCCTTGTGAAGTGGTATTCTTACATATCCTTTCGAGAGAAAACTGTCCTGTGCCTTCTCTTTTGAGGCTACACACTTAGACATACACGCAACATGAAAGCTTTTTGACTTACAACGTGTTGTTTAGGAAAAACAAGATAATTTCGCACGATGCGGGATTTCCTTAAAACGTGATTTTCTGAAAAATTTTGACGAAAGAAAATTCTCCTTTTGGTTCTCTTTAGATGCTACATGTTAAGACGTACACGCCACAACAATTCTTTTCGAGATACAACGTGTAGTTTTGGAGATACAAGCTAATTTTGTACTATGCGTTATTTCTTCTCGTAAAGAGTTTCCAATGCGTACGTATATGTCTTTACTCTGCAAAACTGTATTTCCTTATGAAGTGGTATTCTTACATATCCTTTCGAGAGAAAACTGTCCTGTGCCTTCTCTTTTGAGGCTACACACTTAGACATACACGCAACATGAAAGCTTTTCGACTTACAAAGTGTTGTTTAGGAAAAACAAGATAATTTCGCACGATGCGGGATTTCCTTAAAACGTGATTTTCTGAAAAATTTTGACGAAAGAAAATTCTCCTTTTGGTTCTCTTTAGATGCTACATGTTAAGACGTACACGCCACAACAATTCTTTTCGAGATACAACGTGTAGTTTTGGAGATACAAGCTAATTTTGTACGATGCGTTATTTCTTCTCGTAAAGAGTTTCCAATGCGTACGTATATGTATTTACTCTGCAAAACTGTATTTCCTTATGAAGTGGTATTCTTACATATCCTTTCGAGAGAAAACTGTCCTGTGCCTTCTCTTTTGAGGCTACACACTTAGACATACACGCAACATGAAAGCTTTTCGACTTACAACGTGTTGTTTAGGAAAAACAAGATAATTTCGCACGATGCGGGATTTCCTTAAAACGTGATTTTCTGAAAAATTTTGACGAAAGAAAATTCTCCTTTTGGTTCTCTTTAGATGCTACATGTTAAGACGTACACGCCACAACAATTCTTTTCGAGATACAACGTGTAGTTTTGGAGATACAAGCTAATTTTGTACGATGCGTTATTTCTTCTCGTAAAGAGTTTCCAATGCGTACGTATATGTCTTTACTCTGCAAAACTGTATTTCCTTATGAAGTGGTATTCTTACATATCCTTTCGAGAGAAAACTGTCCTGTGCCTTCTCTTTTGAGGCTACACACTTAGACATACACGCAACATGAAAGCTTTTCGACTTACAACGTGTTGTTTCGGAAAAACAAGATAATTTCGCACGATGCGGGATTTCCTTAAAACGTGATTTTCTGAAAAATTTTGACGAAAGAAAATTCTCCTTTTGGTTCTCTTTAGATGCTACATGTTAAGACGTACACGCCACAACAATTCTTTTCGAGATACAACGTGTAGTTTTGGAGATACAAGCTAATTTTGTACGATGCGTTATTTCTTCTCGTAAAGAGTTTCCAATGCGTACGTATATGTCTTTACTCTGCAAAACTGTATTTCCTTATGAAGTGGTATTCTTACATATCCTTTCGAGAGAAAACTGTCCTGTGCCTTCTCTTTTGAGGCTACACACTTAGACATACACGCAACATGAAAGCTTTTCGACTTACAACGTGTTGTTTCGGAAAAACAAGATAATTTCGCACGATGCGGGATTTCCTTAAAACGTGATTTTCTGAAAAATTTTGACGAAAGAAAATTCTCCTTTTGGTTCTCTTTAGATGCTACATGTTAAGACGTACACGCCACAACAATTCTTTTCGAGATACAACGTGTAGTTTTGGAGATACAAGCTAATTTTGTACGATGCGTTATTTCTTCTCGTAAAGAGTTTCCAATGCGTACATATATGTCTTTACTCTGCAAAACTGTATTTCCTTATGAAGTGGTATTCTTACATATCCTTTCGAGAATAAACTGTCCTGTGCCTTCTCTTTTGAGGCTACACACTTAGACATACACGCAACATGAAAGCTTTTTCGACTTACAACGTGTTGTTTAGGAAAAACAAGATAATTTCGCACGATGCGGGATTTCCTTAAAACGTGATTTTCTGAAAAATTTTGACGAAAGAAAATTCTCCTTTTGGTTCTCTTTAGATGCTACATGTTAAGACGTACACGCCACAACAATTCTTTTCGAGATACAACGTGTAGTTTTGGAGATACAAGCTAATTTTGTACGATGCGTTATTTCTTCTCGTAAAGAGTTTCCAATGCGTACGTATATGTCTTTACTCTGCAAAACTGTATTTCCTTATGAAGTGGTATTCTTACATATCCTTTCGAGAGAAAACTGTCCTGTGCCTTCTCTTTTGAGGCTACACACTTAGACATACACGCAACATGAAAGCTTTTCGACTTACAACGTGTTGTTTAGGAAAAACAAGATAATTTCGCACGATGCGGGATTTCCTTAAAACGTGATTTTCTGAAAAATTTTGACGAAAGAAAATTCTCCTTTTGGTTCTCTTTAGATGCTACATGTTAAGACGTACACGCCACAACAATTCTTTTCGAGATACAACGTGTAGTTTTGGAGATACAAGCTAATTTTGTACTATGCGTTATTTCTTCTCGTAAAGAGTTTCCAATGCGTACGTATATGTCTTTACTCTGCAAAACTGTATTTCCTTATGAAGTGGTATTCTTACATATCCTTTCGAGAGAAAACTGTCCTGTGCCTTCTCTTTTGAGGCTACACACTTAGACATACACGCAACATGAAAGCTTTTCGACTTACAACGTGTTGTTTAGGAAAAACAAGATAATTTCGCACGATGCGGGATTTCCTTAAAACGTGATTTTCTGAAAAATTTTGACGAAAGAAAATTCTCCTTTTGGTTCTCTTTAGATGCTACATGTTAAGACGTACACGCCACAACAATTCTTTTTCGAGATACAACGTGTAGTTTTGGAGATACAAGCTAATTTTGTACTATGCGTTATTTCTTCTCGTAAAGAGTTTCCAATGCGTACGTATATGTCTTTACTCTGCAAAACTGTATTTCCTTATGAAGTGGTATTCTTACATATCCTTTCGAGAGAAAACTGTCCCTGTGCCTTCTCTTTTGAGGCTACACACTTAGACATACACGCAACATGAAAGCTTTTCGACTTACAACGTGTTGTTTAGGAAAAACGAGATAATTTCGCACGATGCGGGATTTCCTTAAAACGTGATTTTCTGAAAAATTTTGACGAAAGAAAATTCTCCTTTTGGTTCTCTTTAGATGCTACATGTTAAGACGTACACGCCACAACAATTCTTTTCGAGATACAACGTGTAGTTTTGGAGATACAAGCTAATTTTGTACGATGCGTTATTTCTTCTCGTAAAGAGTTTCCAATGCGTACGTATATGTCTTTACTCTGCAAAACTGTATTTCCTTATGAAGTGGTATTCTTACATATCCTTTCGAGAGAAAACTGTCCTGTGCCTTCTCTTTTGAGGCTACACACTTAGACATACACGCAACATGAAAGCTTTTCGACTTACAACGTGTTGTTTAGGAAAAACGAGATAATTTCGCACGATGCGGGATTTCCTTAAAACGTGTTTTTCTGAAAAATTTTGACGAAAGAAAATTCTCCTTTTGGTTCTCTTTAGATGCTACATGTTAAGACGTACACGCCACAACAATTCTTTTCGAGATACAACGTGTAGTTTTGGAGATACAAGCTAATTTTGTACTATGCGTTATTTCTTCTCGTAAAGAGTTTCCAATGCGTACGTATATGTCTTTACTCTGCAAAACTGTATTTCCTTATGAAGTGGTATTCTTACATATCCTTTCGAGAGAAAACTGTCCTGTGCCTTCTCTTTTGAGGCTACACACTTAGACATACACGCAACATGAAAGCTTTTCGACTTACAACGTGTTGTTTAGGAAAAACAAGATAATTTCGCACGATGCGGGATTTCCTTAAAACGTGATTTTCTGAAAAATTTTGACGAAAGAAAATTCTCCTTTTGGTTCTCTTTAGATGCTACATGTTAAGACGTACACGCCACAACAATTCTTTTCGAGATACAACGTGTAGTTTTGGAGATACAAGCTAATTTTGTACGATGCGTTATTTCTTCTCGTAAAGAGTTTCCAATGCGTACGTATATGTCTTTACTCTGCAAAACTGTATTTCCTTATGAAGTGGTATTCTTACATATCCTTTCGAGAGAAAACTGTCCTGTGCCTTCTCTTTTGAGGCTACACACTTAGACATACACGCAACATGAAAGCTTTTCGACTTACAACGTGTTGTTTCGGAAAAACAAGATAATTTCGCACGATGCGGGATTTCCTTAAAACGTGATTTTCTGAAAAATTTTGACGAAAGAAAATTCTCCTTTTGGTTCTCTTTAGATGCTACATGTTAAGACGTACACGCCACAACAATTCTTTTCGAGATACAACGTGTAGTTTTGGAGATACAAGCTAATTTTGTACGATGCGTTATTTCTTCTCGTAAAGAGTTTCCAATGCGTACGTATATGTCTTTACTCTGCAAAACTGTATTTCCTTATGAAGTGGTATTCTTACATATCCTTTCGAGAGAAAACTGTCCTGTGCCTTCTCTTTTGAGGCTACACACTTAGACATACACGCAACATGAAAGCTTTTCGACTTACAACGTGTTGTTTCGGAAAAACAAGATAATTTCGCACGATGCGGGATTTCCTTAAAACGTGATTTTCTGAAAAATTTTGACGAAAGAAAATTCTCCTTTTGGTTCTCTTTAGATGCTACATGTTAAGACGTACACGCCACAACAATTCTTTTCGAGATACAACGTGTAGTTTTGGAGATACAAGCTAATTTTGTACGATGCGTTATTTCTTCTCGTAAAGAGTTTCCAATGCGTACGTATATGTCTTTACTCTGCAAAACTGTATTTCCTTAGGAAGTGGTATTCTTACATATCCTTTCGAGAGAAAACTGTCCTGTGCCTTCTCTTTTGAGGCTACACACTTAGACATACACGCAACATGAAAGCTTTTCGACTTACAACGTGTTGTTTAGGAAAAACAAGATAATTTCGCACGATGCGGGATTTCCTTAAAACGTGATTTTCTGAAAAATTTTGACGAAAGAAAATTCTCCTTTTGGTTCTCTTTAGATGCTACATGTTAAGACGTACACGCCACTACAATTCTTTTCGAGATACAACGTGTAGTTTTGGAGATACAAGCTAATTTTGTACTATGCGTTATTTCTTCTCGTAAAGAGTTTCCAATGGGTACCCATATGTCTTTACTCTGCAAAACTGTATTTCCTTATGAAGTGGTATTCTTACATATCCTTTCGAGAGAAAACTGTCCTGTGCCTTCTCTTTTGAGGCTACACACTTAGACATACACGCAACATGAAAGCTTTTCGACTTACAACGTGTTGTTTAGGAAAAACAAGATAATTTCGCACGATGCGGGATTTCCTTAAAACGTGATTTTCTGAAAAATTTTGACGAAAGAAAATTCTCCTTTTGGTTCTCTTTAGATGCTACATGTTAAGACGTACACGCCACTACAATTCTTTTCGAGATACGACGTGTAGTTTTGGAGATACAAGCTAATTTTGTACGATGCGTTATTTCTTCTCGTAAAGAGTTTCCAATGCGTACGTATATGTCTTTACTCTGCAAAACTGTATTTCCTTATGAAGTGGTATTCTTACATATCCTTTCGAGAGAAAACTGTCCTGTGCCTTCTCTTTTGAGGCTACACACTTAGACATACACGCAACATGAAAGCTTTTCGACTTACAACGTGTTGTTTAGGAAAAACAAGATAATTTCGCACGATGCGGGATTTCCTTAAAACGTGATTTTCTGAAAAATTTTGACGAAAGAAAATTCTCCTTTTGGTTCTCTTTTGATGCTACATGTTAAGACGTACACGCCACAACAATTCTTTTCGAGATACAACGTGTAGTTTTGGAGATACAAGCTAATTTTGTACTATGCGTTATTTCTTCTCATAAAGAGTTTCCAATGCGTACGTATATGTCTTTACTCTGCAAAACTGTATTTCCTTATGAAGTGGTATTCTTACATATCCTTTCGAGAGAAAACTGTCCTGTGCCTTCTCTTTTGAGGCTACACACTTAGACATACACGCAACATGAAAGCTTTTCGACTTACAACGTGTTGTTTAGGAAAAACAAGATAATTTCGCACGATGCGGGATTTCCTTAAAACGTGATTTTCTGAAAAATTTTGACGAAAGAAAATTCTCCTTTTGGTTCTCTTTAGATGCTACATGTTAAGACGTACACGCCACAACAATTCTTTTCGAGATACAACGTGTAGTTTTGGAGATACAAGCTAATTTTGTACGATGCGTTATTTCTTCTCGTAAAGAGTTTCCAATGCGTACGTATATGTCTTTACTCTGCAAAACTGTATTTCCTTATGAAGTGGTATTCTTACATATCCTTTCGAGAGAAAACTGTCCTGTGCCTTCTCTTTTGAGGCTACACACTTAGACATACACGCAACATGAAAGCTTTTCGACTTACAACGTGTTGTTTCGGAAAAACAAGATAATTTCGCACGACGCGGGATTTCCTTAAAACGTGATTTTCTGAAAAATTTTGACGAAAGAAAATTCTCCTTTTGGTTCTCTTTAGATGCTACATGTTAAGACGTACACGCCACAACAATTCTTTTCGAGATACAACGTGTAGTTTTGGAGAGACAAGCTAATTTTGTACGATGCGTTATTTCTTCTCGTAAAGAGTTTCCAATGCGTACGTATATGTCTTTACTCTGCAAAACTGTATTTCCTTATGAAGTGGTATTCTTACATATCCTTTCGAGAGAAAACTGTCCTGTGCCTTCTCTTTTGAGGCTACACACTTAGACATACACGCAACATGAAAGCTTTTCGACTTAAAACGTGTTGTTTAGGAAAAACAAGATAATTTCGCACGATGCGGGATTTCCTGAAAACGTGATTTTCTGAAAAATTTTGACGAAAGAAAATTCTCCTTTTGGTTCTCTTTAGATGCTACATGATAAGACGTACACGCCACAACAATTCTTTTCGAGATACAACGTGTAGTTTTGGAGATACAAGCTAATTTTGTACGATGCGTTATTTCTTCTCGTAAAGAGTTTCCAATGCGTACGTATATGTCTTTACTCTGCAAAACTGTATTTCCTTATGAAGTGGTATTCTTACATATCCTTTCGAGAGAAAACTGTCCTGTGCCTTCTCTTTTGAGGCTACACACTTAGACATACACGCAACATGAAAGCTTTTCGACTTACAACGTGTTGTTTAGGAAAAACAAGATAATTTCGCACGATGCGGGATTTCCTTAAAACGTGATTTTCTGAAAAATTTTGACGAAAGAAAATTCTCCTTTTGGTTCTCTTTAGATGCTACATGTTAAGACGTACACGCCACAACAATTCTTTTCGAGATACAACGTGTAGTTTTGGAGATACAAGCTAATTTTGTACGATGCGTTATTTCTTCTCGTAAAGAGTTTCCAATGCGTACGTATATGTCTTTACTCTGCAAAACTGTATTTCCTTATGAAGTGGTATTCTTACATATCCTTTCGAGATATATCTGTCCTGTGCCTTCTCTTTTGAGGCTACACACTTAGACATACACGCAACATGAAAGCTTTTCGACTTACAACGTGTTGTTTAGGAAAAACAAGATAATTTCGCACGATGCGGGATTTCCTTAAAACGTGATTTTCTGAAAAATTTTGACGAAAGAAAATTCTCCTTTTGGTTCTCTTTAGATGCTACATGTTAAGACGTACACGCCACAACAATTCTTTTCGAGATACAACGTGTAGTTTTGGAGATACAAGCTAATTTTGTACGATGCGTTATTTCTTCTCGTAAAGAGTTTCCAATGCGTACGTATATGTCTTTACTCTGCAAAACTGTATTTCCTTATGAAGTGGTATTCTTACATATCCTTTCGAGAGAAAACTGTCCTGTGCCTTCTCTTTTGAGGCTACACACTTAGACATACACGCAACATGAAAGCTTTTCGACTTACAACGTGTTGTTTCGGAAAAACAAGATAATTTCGCACGATGCGGGATTTCCTTAAAACGTGATTTTCTGAAAAATTTTGACGAAAGAAAATTCTCCTTTTGGTTCTCTTTAGATGCTACATGTTAAGACGTACACGCCACAACAATTCTTTTCGAGATACAACGTGTAGTTTTGGAGATACAAGCTAATTTTGTACTATGCGTTATTTCTTCTCGTAAAGAGTTTCCAATGCGTACGTATATGTCTTTACTCTGCAAAACTGTATTTCCTTATGAAGTGGTATTCTTACATATCCTTTCGAGAGAAAACTGTCCTGTGCCTTCTCTTTTGAGGCTACACACTTAGACATACACGCAACATGAAAGCTTTTCGACTTACAACGTTTTGTTTAGGAAAAACAAGATAATTTCGCACGATGCGGGATTTCCTTAAAACGTGATTTTCTGAAAAATTTTGACGAAAGAAAATTCTCCTTTTGGTTCTCTTTAGATGCTACATGTTAAGACGTACACGCCACAACAAATCTTTTCGAGATACAACGTGTAGTTTTGGAGATACAAGCTAATTTTGTACGATGCGTTATTTCTTCTCGTAAAGAGTTTCCAATGCGTACGTATATGTCTTTACTCTGCAAAACTGTATTTCCTTATGAAGTGGTATTCTTACATATCCTTTCGAGAGAAAACTGTCCTGTGCCTTCTCTTTTGAGGCTACACACTTAGACATACACGCAACATGAAAGCTTTTCGACTTACAACGTGTTGTTTAGGAAAAACAAGATAATTTCGCACGATGCGGGATTTCCTTAAAACGTGATTTTCTGAAAAATTTTGACGAAAGAAAATTCTCCTTTTGGTTCTCTTTAGATGCTACATGTTAAGACGTACACGCCACAACAATTCTTTTCGAGATACAACGTGTAGTTTTGGAGATACAAGCTAATTTTGTACGATGCGTTATTTCTTCTCGTAAAGAGTTTCCAATGCGTACGTATATTTCTTTACTCTGCAAAACTGTATTTCCTTATGAAGTGGTATTCTTACATATCCTTTCGAGAGAAAACTGTCCTGTGCCTTCTCTTTTGAGGCTACACACTTAGACATACACGCAACATGAAAGCTTTTCGACTTACAACTTGTTGTTTCGGAAAAACAAGATAATTTCGCACGATGCGGGATTTCCTTAAAACGTGATTTTCTGAAAAATTTTGACGAAAGAAAATTCTCCTTTTGGTTCTCTTTAGATGCTACATGTTAAGACGTACACGCCACAACAATTCTTTTCGAGATACAACGTGTAGTTTTGGAGATACAAGCTAATTTTGTACTATGCGTTATTTCTTCTCGTAAAGAGTTTCCAATGCGTACGTATATGTCTTTACTCTGCAAAACTGTATTTCCTTATGAAGTGGTATTCTTACATATCCTTTCGAGAGAAAACTGTCCTCTGCCTTCTCTTTTGAGGCTACACACTTAGACATACACGCAACATGAAAGCTTTTCGACTTACAACGTGTTGTTTAGGAAAAACAAGATAATTTCGCACGATGCGGGATTTCCTTAAAACGTGATTTTCTGAAAAATTTTGACGAAAGAAAATTCTCCTTTTGGTTCTCTTTAGATGCTACATGTTAAGACGTACACGCCACTACAATTCTTTTCGAGATACAACGTGTAGTTTTGGAGATACAAGCTAATTTTGTACTATGCGTTATTTCTTCTCGTAAAGAGTTTCCAATGCGTACCCATATGTCTTTACTCTGCAAAACTGTATTTCCTTATGAAGTGGTATTCTTACATATCCTTTCGAGAGAAAACTGTCCTGTGCCTTCTCTTTTGAGGCTACACACTTAGACATACACGCAACATGAAAGCTTTTCGACTTACAACGTGTTGTTTAGGAAAAACAAGATAATTTCGCACGATGCGGGATTTCCTTAAAACGTGATTTTCTGAAAAATTTTGACGAAAGAAAATTCTCCTTTTGGTTCTCTTTAGATGCTACATGTTAAGACGTACACGCCACTACAATTCTTTTCGAGATACGACGTGTAGTTTTGGAGATACAAGCTAATTTTGTACGATGCGTTATTTCTTCTCGTAAAGAGTTTCCAATGCGTACGTATATGTCTTTACTCTGCAAAACTGTATTTCCTTATGAAGTGGTATTCTTACATATCCTTTCGAGAGAAAACTGTCCTGTGCCTTCTCTTTTGAGGCTACACACTTAGACATACACGCAACATGAAAGCTTTTCGACTTACAACGTGTTGTTTAGGAAAAACAAGATAATTTCGCACGATGCGGGATTTCCTTAAAACGTGATTTTCTGAAAAATTTTGACGAAAGAAAATTCTCCTTTTGGTTCTCTTTTGATGCTACATGTTAAGACGTACACGCCACAACAATTCTTTTCGAGATACAACGTGTAGTTTTGGAGATACAAGCTAATTTTGTACTATGCGTTATTTCTTCTCGTAAAGAGTTTCCAATGCGTACGTATATGTCTTTACTCTGCAAAACTGTATTTCCTTATGAAGTGGTATTCTTACATATCCTTTCGAGAGAAAACTGTCCTGTGCCTTCTCTTTTGAGGCTACACACTTAGACATACACGCAACATGAAAGCTTTTCGACTTACAACGTGTTGTTTAGGAAAAACAAGATAATTTCGCACGATGCGGGATTTCCTTAAAACGTGATTTTCTGAAAAATTTTGACGAAAGAAAATTCTCCTTTTGGTTCTCTTTAGATGCTACATGTTAAGACGTACGCGCCACAACAATTCTTTTCGAGATACAACGTGTAGTTTTGGAGATACAAGCTAATTTTGTACGATGCGTTATTTCTTCTCGTAAAGAGTTTCCAATGCGTACGTATATGTCTTTACTCTGCAAAACTGTATTTCCTTATGAAGTGGTATTCTTACATATCCTTTCGAGAGAAAACTGTCCTGTGCCTTCTCTTTTGAGGCTACACACTTAGACATACACGCAACATGAAAGCTTTTCGACTTACAACGTGTTGTTTCGGAAAAACAAGATAATTTCGCACGATGCGGGATTTCCTTAAAACGTGATTTTCTGAAAAATTTTGACGAAAGAAAATTCTCCTTTTGGTTCTCTTTAGATGCTACATGTTAAGACGTACACGCCACAACAATTCTTTTCGAGATACAACGTGTAGTTTTGGAGATACAAGCTAATTTTGTACGATGCGTTATTTCTTCTCGTAAAGAGTTTCCAATGCGTACGTATATGTCTTTACTCTGCAAAACTGTATTTCCTTATGAAGTGGTATTCTTACATATCCTTTCGAGAGAAAACTGTCCTGTGCCTTCTCTTTTGAGGCTACACACTTAGACATACACGCAACATGAAAGCTTTTCGACTTACAACGTGTTGTTTAGGAAAAACAAGATAATTTCGCACGATGCGGGATTTCCTTAAAACGTGATTTTCTGAAAAATTTTGACGAAAGAAAATTCTCCTTTTGGTTCTCTTTAGATGCTACATGTTAAGACGTACACGCCACAACAATTCTTTTCGAGATACAACGTGTAGTTTTGGAGATACAAGCTAATTTTGTACGATGCGTTATTTCTTCTCGTAAAGAGTTTCCAATGCGTACGTATATGTCTTTACTCTGCAAAACTGTATTTCCTTATGAAGTGGTATTCTTACATATCCTTTCGAGATATATCTGTCCTGTGCCTTCTCTTTTGAGGCTACACACTTAGACATACACGCAACATGAAAGCTTTTCGACTTACAACGTGTTGTTTAGGAAAAACAAGATAATTTCGCACGATGCGGGATTTCCTTAAAACGTGATTTTCTGAAAAATTTTGACGAAAGAAAATTCTCCTTTTGGTTCTCTTTAGATGCTACATGTTAAGACGTACACGCCACAACAATTCTTTTCGAGATACAACGTGTAGTTTTGGAGATACAAGCTAATTTTGTACGATGCGTTATTTCTTCTCGTAAAGAGTTTCCAATGCGTACGTATATGTCTTTACTCTGCAAAACTGTATTTCCTTATGAAGTGGTATTCTTACATATCCTTTCGAGAGAAAACTGTCCTGTGCCTTCTCTTTTGAGGCTACACACTTAGACATACACGCAACATGAAAGCTTTTCGACTTACAACGTGTTGTTTCGGAAAAACAAGATAATTTCGCACGATGCGGGATTTCCTTAAAACGTGATTTTCTGAAAAATTTTGACGAAAGAAAATTCTCCTTTTGGTTCTCTTTAGATGCTACATGTTAAGACGTACACGCCACAACAATTCTTTTCGAGATACAACGTGTAGTTTTGGAGATACAAGCTAATTTTGTACTATGCGTTATTTCTTCTCGTAAAGAGTTTCCAATGCGTACGTATATGTCTTTACTCTGCAAAACTGTATTTCCTTATGAAGTGGTATTCTTACATATCCTTTCGAGAGAAAACTGTCCTGTGCCTTCTCTTTTGAGGCTACACACTTAGACATACACGCAACATGAAAGCTTTTCGACTTACAACGTTTTGTTTAGGAAAAACAAGATAATTTCGCACGATGCGGGATTTCCTTAAAACGTGATTTTCTGAAAAATTTTGACGAAAGAAAATTCTCCTTTTGGTTCTCTTTAGATGCTACATGTTAAGACGTACACGCCACAACAAATCTTTTCGAGATACAACGTGTAGTTTTGGAGATACAAGCTAATTTTGTACGATGCGTTATTTCTTCTCGTAAAGAGTTTCCAATGCGTACGTATATGTCTTTACTCTGCAAAACTGTATTTCCTTATGAAGTGGTATTCTTACATATCCTTTCGAGAGAAAACTGTCCTGTGCCTTCTCTTTTGAGGCTACACACTTAGACATACACGCAACATGAAAGCTTTTCGACTTACAACGTGTTGTTTAGGAAAAACAAGATAATTTCGCACGATGCGGGATTTCCTTAAAACGTGATTTTCTGAAAAATTTTGACGAAAGAAAATTCTCCTTTTGGTTCTCTTTAGATGCTACATGTTAAGACGTACACGCCACAACAATTCTTTTCGAGATACAACGTGTAGTTTTGGAGATACAAGCTAATTTTGTACGATGCGTTATTTCTTCTCGTAAAGAGTTTCCAATGCGTACGTATATTTCTTTACTCTGCAAAACTGTATTTCCTTATGAAG
Source organism: Apodemus sylvaticus (assembly GCF_947179515.1). Taxonomy (NCBI): domain Eukaryota; kingdom Metazoa; phylum Chordata; class Mammalia; order Rodentia; family Muridae; genus Apodemus; species Apodemus sylvaticus. The sequence continues at coordinate 144,799 of NW_026263042.1, read as the reverse complement.
TGGTATTCTTACATATCCTTTCGAGAGAAAACTGTCCTGTGCCTTCTCTTTTGAGGCTACACACTTAGACATACACGCAACATGAAAGCTTTTCGACTTACAACTTGTTGTTTCGGAAAAACAAGATAATTTCGCACGATGCGGGATTTCCTTAAAACGTGATTTTCTGAAAAATTTTGACGAAAGAAAATTCTCCTTTTGGTTCTCTTTAGATGCTACATGTTAAGACGTACACGCCACAACAATTCTTTTCGAGATACAACGTGTAGTTTTGGAGATACAAGCTAATTTTGTACTATGCGTTATTTCTTCTCGTAAAGAGTTTCCAATGCGTACGTATATGTCTTTACTCTGCAAAACTGTATTTCCTTATGAAGTGGTATTCTTACATATCCTTTCGAGAGAAAACTGTCCTCTGCCTTCTCTTTTGAGGCTACACACTTAGACATACACGCAACATGAAAGCTTTTCGACTTACAACGTGTTGTTTAGGAAAAACAAGATAATTTCGCACGATGCGGGATTTCCTTAAAACGTGATTTTCTGAAAAATTTTGACGAAAGAAAATTCTCCTTTTGGTTCTCTTTAGATGCTACATGTTAAGACGTACACGCCACTACAATTCTTTTCGAGATACAACGTGTAGTTTTGGAGATACAAGCTAATTTTGTACTATGCGTTATTTCTTCTCGTAAAGAGTTTCCAATGCGTACCCATATGTCTTTACTCTGCAAAACTGTATTTCCTTATGAAGTGGTATTCTTACATATCCTTTCGAGAGAAAACTGTCCTGTGCCTTCTCTTTTGAGGCTACACACTTAGACATACACGCAACATGAAAGCTTTTCGACTTACAACGTGTTGTTTAGGAAAAACAAGATAATTTCGCACGATGCGGGATTTCCTTAAAACGTGATTTTCTGAAAAATTTTGACGAAAGAAAATTCTCCTTTTGGTTCTCTTTAGATGCTACATGTTAAGACGTACACGCCACAACAAATCTTTTCGAGATACAACGTGTAGTTTTGGAGATACAAGCTAATTTTGTACGATGCGTTATTTCTTCTCGTAAAGAGTTTCCAATGCGTACGTATATGTCTTTACTCTGCAAAACTGTATTTCCTTATGAAGTGGTATTCTTACATATCCTTTCGAGAGAAAACTGTCCTGTGCCTTCTCTTTTGAGGCTACACACTTAGACATACACGCAACATGAAAGCTTTTCGACTTACAACGTGTTGTTTAGGAAAAACAAGATAATTTCGCACGATGCGGGATTTCCTTAAAACGTGATTTTCTGAAAAATTTTGACGAAAGAAAATTCTCCTTTTGGTTCTCTTTAGATGCTACATGTTAAGACGTACACGCCACAACAATTCTTTTCGAGATACAACGTGTAGTTTTGGAGATACAAGCTAATTTTGTACGATGCGTTATTTCTTCTCGTAAAGAGTTTCCAATGCGTACGTATATTTCTTTACTCTGCAAAACTGTATTTCCTTATGAAGTGGTATTCTTACATATCCTTTCGAGAGAAAACTGTCCTGTGCCTTCTCTTTTGAGGCTACACACTTAGACATACACGCAACATGAAAGCTTTTCGACTTACAACTTGTTGTTTCGGAAAAACAAGATAATTTCGCACGATGCGGGATTTCCTTAAAACGTGATTTTCTGAAAAATTTTGACGAAAGAAAATTCTCCTTTTGGTTCTCTTTAGATGCTACATGTTAAGACGTACACGCCACAACAATTCTTTTCGAGATACAACGTGTAGTTTTGGAGATACAAGCTAATTTTGTACTATGCGTTATTTCTTCTCGTAAAGAGTTTCCAATGCGTACGTATATGTCTTTACTCTGCAAAACTGTATTTCCTTATGAAGTGGTATTCTTACATATCCTTTCGAGAGAAAACTGTCCTCTGCCTTCTCTTTTGAGGCTACACACTTAGACATACACGCAACATGAAAGCTTTTCGACTTACAACGTGTTGTTTAGGAAAAACAAGATAATTTCGCACGATGCGGGATTTCCTTAAAACGTGATTTTCTGAAAAATTTTGACGAAAGAAAATTCTCCTTTTGGTTCTCTTTAGATGCTACATGTTAAGACGTACACGCCACTACAATTCTTTTCGAGATACAACGTGTAGTTTTGGAGATACAAGCTAATTTTGTACTATGCGTTATTTCTTCTCGTAAAGAGTTTCCAATGCGTACCCATATGTCTTTACTCTGCAAAACTGTATTTCCTTATGAAGTGGTATTCTTACATATCCTTTCGAGAGAAAACTGTCCTGTGCCTTCTCTTTTGAGGCTACACACTTAGACATACACGCAACATGAAAGCTTTTCGACTTACAACGTGTTGTTTAGGAAAAACAAGATAATTTCGCACGATGCGGGATTTCCTTAAAACGTGATTTTCTGAAAAATTTTGACGAAAGAAAATTCTCCTTTTGGTTCTCTTTAGATGCTACATGTTAAGACGTACACGCCACTACAATTCTTTTCGAGATACGACGTGTAGTTTTGGAGATACAAGCTAATTTTGTACGATGCGTTATTTCTTCTCGTAAAGAGTTTCCAATGCGTACGTATATGTCTTTACTCTGCAAAACTGTATTTCCTTATGAAGTGGTATTCTTACATATCCTTTCGAGAGAAAACTGTCCTGTGCCTTCTCTTTTGAGGCTACACACTTAGACATACACGCAACATGAAAGCTTTTCGACTTACAACGTGTTGTTTAGGAAAAACAAGATAATTTCGCACGATGCGGGATTTCCTTAAAACGTGATTTTCTGAAAAATTTTGACGAAAGAAAATTCTCCTTTTGGTTCTCTTTTGATGCTACATGTTAAGACGTACACGCCACAACAATTCTTTTCGAGATACAACGTGTAGTTTTGGAGATACAAGCTAATTTTGTACTATGCGTTATTTCTTCTCGTAAAGAGTTTCCAATGCGTACGTATATGTCTTTACTCTGCAAAACTGTATTTCCTTATGAAGTGGTATTCTTACATATCCTTTCGAGAGAAAACTGTCCTGTGCCTTCTCTTTTGAGGCTACACACTTAGACATACACGCAACATGAAAGCTTTTCGACTTACAACGTGTTGTTTAGGAAAAACAAGATAATTTCGCACGATGCGGGATTTCCTTAAAACGTGATTTTCTGAAAAATTTTGACGAAAGAAAATTCTCCTTTTGGTTCTCTTTAGATGCTACATGTTAAGACGTACGCGCCACAACAATTCTTTTCGAGATACAACGTGTAGTTTTGGAGATACAAGCTAATTTTGTACGATGCGTTATTTCTTCTCGTAAAGAGTTTCCAATGCGTACGTATATGTCTTTACTCTGCAAAACTGTATTTCCTTATGAAGTGGTATTCTTACATATCCTTTCGAGAGAAAACTGTCCTGTGCCTTCTCTTTTGAGGCTACACACTTAGACATACACGCAACATGAAAGCTTTTCGACTTACAACGTGTTGTTTCGGAAAAACAAGATAATTTCGCACGATGCGGGATTTCCTTAAAACGTGATTTTCTGAAAAATTTTGACGAAAGAAAATTCTCCTTTTGGTTCTCTTTAGATGCTACATGTTAAGACGTACACGCCACAACAATTCTTTTCGAGATACAACGTGTAGTTTTGGAGATACAAGCTAATTTTGTACGATGCGTTATTTCTTCTCGTAAAGAGTTTCCAATGCGTACGTATATGTCTTTACTCTGCAAAACTGTATTTCCTTATGAAGTGGTATTCTTACATATCCTTTCGAGAGAAAACTGTCCTGTGCCTTCTCTTTTGAGGCTACACACTTAGACATACACGCAACATGAAAGCTTTTCGACTTACAACGTGTTGTTTAGGAAAAACAAGATAATTTCGCACGATGCGGGATTTCCTGAAAACGTGATTTTCTGAAAAATTTTGACGAAAGAAAATTCTCCTTTTGGTTCTCTTTAGATGCTACATGATAAGACGTACACGCCACAACAATTCTTTTCGAGATACAACGTGTAGTTTTGGAGATACAAGCTAATTTTGTACGATGCGTTATTTCTTCTCGTAAAGAGTTTCCAATGCGTACGTATATGTCTTTACTCTGCAAAACTGTATTTCCTTATGAAGTGGTATTCTTACATATCCTTTCGAGAGAAAACTGTCCTGTGCCTTCTCTTTTGAGGCTACACACTTAGACATACACGCAACATGAAAGCTTTTCGACTTACAACGTGTTGTTTAGGAAAAACAAGATAATTTCGCACGATGCGGGATTTCCTTAAAACGTGATTTTCTGAAAAATTTTGACGAAAGAAAATTCTCCTTTTGGTTCTCTTTAGATGCTACATGTTAAGACGTACACGCCACAACAATTCTTTTCGAGATACAACGTGTAGTTTTGGAGATACAAGCTAATTTTGTACGATGCGTTATTTCTTCTCGTAAAGAGTTTCCAATGCGTACGTATATGTCTTTACTCTGCAAAACTGTATTTCCTTATGAAGTGGTATTCTTACATATCCTTTCGAGAGAAAACTGTCCTGTGCCTTCTCTTTTGAGGCTACACACTTAGACATACACGCAACATGAAAGCTTTTCGACTTACAACGTGTTGTTTAGGAAAAACAAGATAATTTCGCACGATGCGGGATTTCCTTAAAACGTGATTTTCTGAAAAATTTTGACGAAAGAAAATTCTCCTTTTGGTTCTCTTTAGATGCTACATGTTAAGACGTACGCGCCACAACAATTCTTTTCGAGATACAACGTGTAGTTTTGGAGATACAAGCTAATTTTGTACGATGCGTTATTTCTTCTCGTAAAGAGTTTCCAATGCGTACGTATATGTCTTTACTCTGCAAAACTGTATTTCCTTATGAAGTGGTATTCTTACATATCCTTTCGAGAGAAAACTGTCCTGTGCCTTCTCTTTTGAGGCTACACACTTAGACATACACGCAACATGAAAGCTTTTCGACTTACAACGTGTTGTTTCGGAAAAACAAGATAATTTCGCACGATGCGGGATTTCCTTAAAACGTGATTTTCTGAAAAATTTTGACGAAAGAAAATTCTCCTTTTGGTTCTCTTTAGATGCTACATGTTAAGACGTACACGCCACAACAATTCTTTTCGAGATACAACGTGTAGTTTTGGAGATACAAGCTAATTTTGTACGATGCGTTATTTCTTCTCGTAAAGAGTTTCCAATGCGTACGTATATGTCTTTACTCTGCAAAACTGTATTTCCTTATGAAGTGGTATTCTTACATATCCTTTCGAGAGAAAACTGTCCTGTGCCTTCTCTTTTGAGGCTACACACTTAGACATACACGCAACATGAAAGCTTTTCGACTTACAACGTGTTGTTTAGGAAAAACAAGATAATTTCGCACGATGCGGGATTTCCTGAAAACGTGATTTTCTGAAAAATTTTGACGAAAGAAAATTCTCCTTTTGGTTCTCTTTAGATGCTACATGATAAGACGTACACGCCACAACAATTCTTTTCGAGATACAACGTGTAGTTTTGGAGATACAAGCTAATTTTGTACGATGCGTTATTTCTTCTCGTAAAGAGTTTCCAATGCGTACGTATATGTCTTTACTCTGCAAAACTGTATTTCCTTATGAAGTGGTATTCTTACATATCCTTTCGAGAGAAAACTGTCCTGTGCCTTCTCTTTTGAGGCTACACACTTAGACATACACGCAACATGAAAGCTTTTCGACTTACAACGTGTTGTTTAGGAAAAACAAGATAATTTCGCACGATGCGGGATTTCCTTAAAACGTGATTTTCTGAAAAATTTTGACGAAAGAAAATTCTCCTTTTGGTTCTCTTTAGATGCTACATGTTAAGACGTACACGCCACAACAATTCTTTTCGAGATACAACGTGTAGTTTTGGAGATACAAGCTAATTTTGTACGATGCGTTATTTCTTCTCGTAAAGAGTTTCCAATGCGTACGTATATGTCTTTACTCTGCAAAACTGTATTTCCTTATGAAGTGGTATTCTTACATATCCTTTCGAGAGAAAACTGTCCTGTGCCTTCTCTTTTGAGGCTACACACTTAGACATACACGCAACATGAAAGCTTTTCGACTTACAACGTGTTGTTTAGGAAAAACAAGATAATTTCGCACGATGCGGGATTTCCTTAAAACGTGATTTTCTGAAAAATTTTGACGAAAGAAAATTCTCCTTTTGGTTCTCTTTAGATGCTAAATGTTAAGACGTACACGCCACAACAATTCTTTTCGAGATACAACGTGTAGTTTTGGAGATACAAGCTAATTTTGTACTATGCGTTATTTCTTCTCGTAAAGAGTTTCCAATGCGTACCCATATGTCTTTACTCTGCAAAACTGTATTTCCTTATGAAGTGGTATTCTTACATATCCTTTCGAGAGAAAACTGTCCTGTGCCTTCTCTTTTGAGGCTACACACTTAGACATACACGCAACATGAAAGCTTTTCGACTTACAACGTGTTGTTTAGGAAAAACAAGATAATTTCGCACGATGCGGGATTTCCTTAAAACGTGATTTTCTGAAAAATTTTGACGAAAGAAAATTCTCCTTTTGGTTCTCTTTAGATGCTACATGTTAAGACGTACACGCCACAACAATTCTTTTCGAGATACAACGTGTAGTTTTGGAGATACAAGCTAATTTTGTAAGATGCGTTATTTCTTCTCGTAAAGAGTTTCCAATGCGTACGTATATGTCTTTACTCTGCAAAACTGTATTTCCTTATGAAGTGGTATTCTTACATATCCTTTCGAGAGAAAACTGTCCTGTGCCTTCTCTTTTGAGGCTACACACTTAGACATACACGCAACATGAAAGCTTTTCGACTTACAACGTGTTGTTTAGGAAAAACAAGATAATTTCGCACGATGCGGGATTTCCTTAAAACGTGATTTTCTGAAAAATTTTGACGAAAGAAAATTCTCCTTTTGGTTCTCTTTAGATGCTACATGTTAAGACGTACACGCCACAACAATTCTTTTCGAGATACAACGTGTAGTTTTGGAGATACAAGCTAATTTTGTACGATGCGTTATTTCTTCTCGTAAAGAGTTTCCAATGCGTACATATATGTCTTTACTCTGCAAAACTGTATTTCCTTATGAAGTGGTATTCTTACATATCCTTTCGAGAGAAAACTGTCCTGTGCCTTCTCTTTTGAGGCTACACACTTAGACATACACGCAACATGAAAGCTTTTCGACTTACAACGTGTTGTTTCGGAAAAACAAGATAATTTCGCACGATGCGGGATTTCCTTAAAACGTGATTTTCTGAAAAATTTTGACGAAAGAAAATTCTCCTTTTGGTTCTCTTTAGATGCTACATGTTAAGACGTACACGCCACAACAATTCTTTTCGAGATACAACGTGTAGTTTTGGAGATACAAGCTAATTTTGTACGATGCGTTATTTCTTCTCGTAAAGAGTTTCCAATGCGTACGTATATGTCTTTACTCTGCAAAACTGTATTTCCTTATGAAGTGGTATTCTTACATATCCTTTCGAGAGAAAACTGTCCTGTGCCTTCTCTTTTGAGGCTACACACTTAGACATACACGCAACATGAAAGCTTTTCGACTTACAACGTGTTGTTTAGGAAAAACAAGATAATTTCGCACGATGCGGGATTTCCTTAAAACGTGATTTTCTGAAAAATTTTGACGAAAGAAAATTCTCCTTTTGGTTCTCTTTAGATGCTACATGTTAAGACGTACACGCCACAACAATTCTTTTCGAGATACAACGTGTAGTTTTGGAGATACAAGCTAATTTTTTACGATGCGTTATTTCTTCTCGTAAAGAGTTTCCAATGCGTACGTATATGTCTTTACTCTGCAAAACTGTATTTCCTTATGAAGTGGTATTCTTACATATCCTTTCGAGAGAAAACTGTCCTGTGCCTTCTCTTTTGAGGCTACACACTTAGACATACACGCAACATGAAAGCTTTTCGACTTACAACGTGTTGTTTAGGAAAAACAAGATAATTTCGCACGATGCGGGATTTCCTTAAAACGTGATTTTCTGAAAAATTTTGACGAAAGAAAATTCTCCTTTTGGTTCTCTTTAGATGCTACATGTTAAGACGTACACGCCACAACAATTCTTTTCGAGATACAACGTGTAGCTTTGGAGATACAAGCTAATTTTGTACTATGCGTTATTTCTTCTCGTAAAGAGTTTCCAATGCGTACGTATATGTCTTTACTCTGCAAAACTGTATTTCCTTATGAAGTGGTATTCTTACATATCCTTTCGAGAGAAAACTGTCCTGTGCCTTCTCTTTTGAGGCTACACACTTAGACATACACGCAACATGAAAGCTTTTCGACTTACAACGTGTTGTTTAGGAAAAACAAGATAATTTCGCACGATGCGGGATTTCCTTAAAACGTGATTTTCTGAAAAATTTTGACGAAAGAAAATTCTCCTTTTGGTTCTCTTTAGATGCTACATGTTAAGACGTACACGCCACAACAATTCTTTTCGAGATACAACGTGTAGTTTTGGAGATACAAGCTAATTTTGTACGATGCGTTATTTCTTCTCGTAAAGAGTTTCCAATGCGTACGTATATGTCTTTACTCTGCAAAACTGTATTTCCTTATGAAGTGGTATTCTTACATATCCTTTCGAGAGAAAACTGTCCTGTGCCTTCTCTTTTGAGGCTACACACTTAGACATACACGCAACATGAAAGCTTTTCGACTTACAACGTGTTGTTTCGGAAAAACAAGATAATTTCGCACGATGCGGGATTTCCTTAAAACGTGATTTTCTGAAAAATTTTGACGAAAGAAAATTCTCCTTTTGGTTCTCTTTAGATGCTACATGTTAAGACGTACACGCCACAACAATTCTTTTCGAGATACAACGTGTAGTTTTGGAGATACAAGCTAATTTTGTACTATGCGTTATTTCTTCTCGTAAAGAGTTTCCAATGCGTACCCATATGTCTTTACTCTGCAAAACTGTATTTCCTTATGAAGTGGTATTCTTACATATCCTTTCGAGAGAAAACTGTCCTGTGCCTTCTCTTTTGAGGCTACACACTTAGACATACACGCAACATGAAAGCTTTTCGACTTACAACGTGTTGTTTAGGAAAAACAAGATAATTTCGCACGATGCGGGATTTCCTTAAAACGTGATTTTCTGAAAAATTTTGACGAAAGAAAATTCTCCTTTTGGTTCTCTTTAGATGCTACATGTTAAGACGTACACGCCACAACAATTCTTTTCGAGATACAACGTGTAGTTTTGGAGATACAAGCTAATTTTGTAAGATGCGTTATTTCTTCTCGTAAAGAGTTTCCAATGCGTACGTATATGTCTTTACTCTGCAAAACTGTATTTCCTTATGAAGTGGTATTCTTACATATCCTTTCGAGAGAAAACTGTCCTGTGCCTTCTCTTTTGAGGCTACACACTTAGACATACACGCAACATGAAAGCTTTTCGACTTACAACGTGTTGTTTAGGAAAAACAAGATAATTTCGCACGATGCGGGATTTCCTTAAAACGTGATTTTCTGAAAAATTTTGACGAAAGAAAATTCTCCTTTTGGTTCTCTTTAGATGCTACATGTTAAGACGTACACGCCACAACAATTCTTTTCGAGATACAACGTGTAGTTTTGGAGATACAAGCTAATTTTGTACGATGCGTTATTTCTTCTCGTAAAGAGTTTCCAATGCGTACGTATATGTCTTTACTCTGCAAAACTGTATTTCCTTATGAAGTGGTATTCTTACATATCCTTTCGAGAGAAAACTGTCCTGTGCCTTCTCTTTTGAGGCTACACACTTAGACATACACGCAACATGAAAGCTTTTCGACTTACAACGTGTTGTTTCGGAAAAACAAGATAATTTCGCACGATGCGGGATTTCCTTAAAACGTGATTTTCTGAAAAATTTTGACGAAAGAAAATTCTCCTTTTGGTTCTCTTTAGATGCTACATGTTAAGACGTACACGCCACAACAATTCTTTTCGAGATACAACGTGTAGTTTTGGAGATACAAGCTAATTTTGTACTATGCGTTATTTCTTCTCGTAAAGAGTTTCCAATGCGTACGTATATGTCTTTACTCTGCAAAACTGTATTTCCTTATGAAGTGGTATTCTTACATATCCTTTCGAGAGAAAACTGTCCTGTGCCTTCTCTTTTGAGGCTACACACTTAGACATACACGCAACATGAAAGCTTTTCGACTTACAACGTGTTGTTTAGGAAAAACAAGATAATTTCGCACGATGCGGGATTTCCTTAAAACGTGATTTTCTGAAAAATTTTGACGAAAGAAAATTCTCCTTTTGGTTCTCTTTAGATGCTACATGTTAAGACGTACACGCCACAACAATTCTTTTCGAGATACAACGTGTAGTTTTGGAGATACAAGCTAATTTTTTACGATGCGTTATTTCTTCTCGTAAAGAGTTTCCAATGCGTACGTATATGTCTTTACTCTGCAAAACTGTATTTCCTTATGAAGTGGTATTCTTACATATCCTTTCGAGAGAAAACTGTCCTGTGCCTTCTCTTTTGAGGCTACACACTTAGACATACACGCAACATGAAAGCTTTTCGACTTACAACGTGTTGTTTAGGAAAAACAAGATAATTTCGCACGATGCGGGATTTCCTTAAAACGTGATTTTCTGAAAAATTTTGACGAAAGAAAATTCTCCTTTTGGTTCTCTTTAGATGCTACATGTTAAGACGTACACGCCACAACAATTCTTTTCGAGATACAACGTGTAGCTTTGGAGATACAAGCTAATTTTGTACTATGCGTTATTTCTTCTCGTAAAGAGTTTCCAATGCGTACGTATATGTCTTTACTCTGCAAAACTGTATTTCCTTATGAAGTGGTATTCTTACATATCCTTTCGAGAGAAAACTGTCCTGTGCCTTCTCTTTTGAGGCTACACACTTAGACATACACGCAACATGAAAGCTTTTCGACTTACAACGTGTTGTTTAGGAAAAACAAGATAATTTCGCACGATGCGGGATTTCCTTAAAACGTGATTTTCTGAAAAATTTTGACGAAAGAAAATTCTCCTTTTGGTTCTCTTTAGATGCTACATGTTAAGACGTACACGCCACAAAAATTCTTTTCGAGATACAACGTGTAGTTTTGGAGATACAAGCTAATTTTGTACGATGCGTTATTTCTTCTCGTAAAGAGTTTCCAATGCGTACGTATATGTCTTTACTCTGCAAAACTGTATTTCCTTATGAAGTGGTATTCTTACATATCCTTTCGAGAGAAAACTGTCCTGTGCCTTCTCTTTTGAGGCTACACACTTAGACATACACGCAACATGAAAGCTTTTCGACTTACAACGTGTTGTTTCGGAAAAACAAGATAATTTCGCACGATGCGGGATTTCCTTAAAACGTGATTTTCTGAAAAATTTTGACGAAAGAAAATTCTCCTTTTGGTTCTCTTTAGATGCTACATGTTAAGACGTACACGCCACAACAATTCTTTTCGAGATACAACGTGTAGTTTTGGAGATACAAGCTAATTTTGTACTATGCGTTATTTCTTCTCGTAAAGAGTTTCCAATGCGTACGTATATGTCTTTACTCTGCAAAACTGTATTTCCTTATGAAGTGGTATTCTTACATATCCTTTCGAGAGAAAACTGTCCTGTGCCTTCTCTTTTGAGGCTACACACTTAGACATACACGCAACATGAAAGCTTTTCGACTTACAACGTGTTGTTTAGGAAAAACAAGATAATTTCGCACGATGCGGGATTTCCTTAAAACGTGATTTTCTGAAAAATTTTGACGAAAGAAAATTCTCCTTTTGGTTCGCTTTAGATGCTACATGTTAAGACGTACACGCCACAACAATTCTTTTCGAGATACAACGTGTAGTTTTGGAGATACAAGCTAATTTTGTACGATGCGTTATTTCTTCTCGTAAAGAGTTTCCAATGCGTACGTATATGTCTTTACTCTGCAAAACTGTATTTCCTTATGAAGTGGTATTCTTACATATCCTTTCGAGAGAAAACTGTCCTGTGCCTTCTCTTTTGAGGCTACACACTTAGACATACACGCAACATGAAAGCTTTTCGACTTACAACGTGTTGTTTAGGAAAAACAAGATAATTTCGCACGATGCGGGATTTCCTTAAAACGTGATTTTCTGAAAAATTTTGACGAAAGAAAATTCTCCTTTTGGTTCTCTTTAGATGCTACACGTTAAGACGTACACGCCACAACAATTCTTTTCGAGATACAACGTGTAGTTTTGGAGATACAAGCTAATTTTGTACGATGCGTTATTTCTTCTCGTAAAGAGTTTCCAATGCGTACGTATATGTCTTTACTCTGCAAAACTGTATTTCCTTATGAAGTGGTATTCTTACATATCCTTTCGAGAGAAAACTGTCCTGTGCCTTCTCTTTTGAGGCTACACACTTAGACATACACGCAACATGAAAGCTTTTCGACTTACAACGTGTTGTTTAGGAAAAACAAGATAATTTCGCACGATGCGGGATTTCCTTAAAACGTGATTTTCTGAAAAATTTTGACGAAAGAAAATTCTCCTTTTGGTTCTCTTTAGATGCTACATGTTAAGACGTACACGCCACAACAATTCTTTTCGAGATACAACGTGTAGCTTTGGAGATACAAGCTAATTTTGTACTATGCGTTATTTCTTCTCGTAAAGAGTTTCCAATGCGTACGTATATGTCTTTACTCTGCAAAACTGTATTTCCTTATGAAGTGGTATTCTTACATATCCTTTCGAGAGAAAACTGTCCTGTGCCTTCTCTTTTGAGGCTACACACTTAGACATACACGCAACATGAAAGCTTTTCGACTTACAACGTGTTGTTTAGGAAAAACAAGATAATTTCGCACGATGCGGGATTTCCTTAAAACGTGATTTTCTGAAAAATTTTGACGAAAGAAAATTCTCCTTTTGGTTCTCTTTAGATGCTACATGTTAAGACGTACACGCCACAACAATTCTTTTCGAGATACAACGTGTAGTTTTGGAGATACAAGCTAATTTTGTACGATGCGTTATTTCTTCTCGTAAAGAGTTTCCAATGCGTACGTATATGTCTTTACTCTGCAAAACTGTATTTCCTTATGAAGTGGTATTCTTACATATCCTTTCGAGAGAAAACTGTCCTGTGCCTTCTCTTATGAGGCTACACACTTAGACATACACGCAACATGAAAGCTTTTCGACTTACAACGTGTTGTTTCGGAAAAACAAGATAATTTCGCACGATGCGGGATTTCCTTAAAACGTGATTTTCTGAAAAATTTTGACGAAAGAAAATTCTCCTTTTGGTTCTCTTTAGATGCTACATGTTAAGACGTACACGCCACAACAATTCTTTTCGAGATACAACGTGTAGTTTTGGAGATACAAGCTAATTTTGTACTATGCGTTATTTCTTCTCGTAAAGAGTTTCCAATGCGTACGTATATGTCTTTACTCTGCAAAACTGTATTTCCTTATGAAGTGGTATTCTTACATATCCTTTCGAGAGAAAACTGTCCTGTGCCTTCTCTTTTGAGGCTACACACTTAGACATACACGCAACATGAAAGCTTTTCGACTTACAACGTGTTGTTTAGGAAAAACAAGATAATTTCGCACGATGCGGGATTTCCTTAAAACGTGATTTTCTGAAAAATTTTGACGAAAGAAAATTCTCCTTTTGGTTCGCTTTAGATGCTACATGTTAAGACGTACACGCCACAACAATTCTTTTCGAGATACAACGTGTAGTTTTGGAGATACAAGCTAATTTTGTACGATGCGTTATTTCTTCTCGTAAAGAGTTTCCAATGCGTACGTATATGTCTTTACTCTGCAAAACTGTATTTCCTTATGAAGTGGTATTCTTACATATCCTTTCGAGAGAAAACTGTCCTGTGCCTTCTCTTTTGAGGCTACACACTTAGACATACACGCAACATGAAAGCTTTTCGACTTACAACGTGTTGTTTAGGAAAAACAAGATAATTTCGCACGATGCGGGATTTCCTTAAAACGTGATTTTCTGAAAAATTTTGACGAAAGAAAATTCTCCTTTTGGTTCTCTTTAGATGCTACATGTTAAGACGTACACGCCACAACAATTCTTTTCGAGATACAACGTGTAGTTTTGGAGATACAAGCTAATTTTGTACGATGCGTTATTTCTTCTCGTAAAGAGTTTCCAATGCGTACGTATATGTCTTTACTCTGCAAAACTGTATTTCCTTATGAAGTGGTATTCTTACATATCCTTTCGAGAGAAAACTGTCCTGTGCCTTCTCTTTTGAGGCTACACACTTAGACATACACGCAACATGAAAGCTTTTCGACTTACAACGTGTTGTTTCGGAAAAACAAGATAATTTCGCACGATGCGGGATTTCCTTAAAACGTGATTTTCTGAAAAATTTTGACGAAAGAAAATTCTCCTTTTGGTTCTCTTTAGATGCTACATGTTAAGACGTACACGCCACAACAATTCTTTTCGAGATACAACGTGTAGTTTTGGAGATACAAGCTAATTTTGTACGATGCGTTATTTCTTCTCGTAAAGAGTTTCCAATGCGTACGTATATGTCTTTACTCTGCAAAACTGTATTTCCTTATGAAGTGGTATTCTTACATATCCTTTCGAGAGAAAACTGTCCTGTGCCTTCTCTTTTGAGGCTACACACTTAGACATACACGCAACATGAAAGCTTTTCGACTTTCAACGTGTTGTTTAGGAAAAACAAGATAATTTCGCACGATGCGGGATTTCCTTAAAACGTGATTTTCTGAAAAATTTTGACGAAAGAAAATTCTCCTTTTGGTTCTCTTTAGATGCTACATGTTAAGACGTACACGCCACAACAATTCTTTTCGAGATACAACGTGTAGTTTTGGAGATACAAGCTAATTTTGTACGATGCGTTATTTCTTCTCGTAAAGAGTTTCCAATGCGTACGTATATGTCTTTACTCTGCAAAACTGTATTTCCTTATGAAGTGGTATTCTTACATATCCTTTCGAGAGAAAACTGTCCTGTGCCTTCTCTTTTGAGGCTACACACGTAGACATACACGCAACATGAAAGCTTTTCGACTTACAACGTGTTGTTTCGGAAAAACAAGATAATTTCGCACGATGCGGGATTTCCTTAAAACGTGATTTTCTGAAAAATTTTGACGAAAGAAAATTCTCCTTTTGGTTCTCTTTAGATGCTACATGTTAAGACGTACACGCCACAACAATTCTTTTCGAGATACAACGTGTAGTTTTGGAGATACAAGCTAATTTTGTACTATGCGTTATTTCTTCTCGTAAAGAGTTTCCAATGCGTACGTATATGTCTTTACTCTGCAAAACTGTATTTCCTTATGAAGTGGTATTCTTACATATCCTTTCGAGAGAAAACTGTCCTGTGCCTTCTCTTTTGAGGCTACACACTTAGACATACACGCAACATGAAAGCTTTTCGACTTACAACGTGTTGTTTAGGAAAAACAAGATAATTTCGCACGATGCGGGATTTCCTTAAAACGTGATTTTCTGAAAAATTTTGACGAAAGAAAATTCTCCTTTTGGTTCTCTTTAGATGCTACATGTTAAGACGTACACGCCACAACAATTCCTTTCGAGATACAACGTGTAGTTTTGGAGATACAAGCTAATTTTGTACGATGCGTTATTTCTTCTCGTAAAGAGTTTCCAATGCGTACGTATATGTCTTTACTCTGCAAAACTGTATTTCCTTATGAAGTGGTATTCTTACATATCCTTTCGAGAGAAAACTGTCCTGTGCCTTCTCTTTTGAGGCTACACACTTAGACATACACGCAACATGAAAGCTTTTCGACTTACAACGTGTTGTTTCGGAAAAACAAGATAATTTCGCACGATGCGGGATTTCCTTAAAACGTGATTTTCTGAAAAATTTTGACGAAAGAAAATTCTCCTTTTGGTTCTCTTTAGATGCTACATGTTAAGACGTACACGCCACAACAATTCTTTTCGAGATACAACGTGTAGTTTTGGAGATACAAGCTAATTTTGTACGATGCGTTATTTCTTCTCGTAAAGAGTTTCCAATGCGTACGTATATGTCTTTACTCTGCAAAACTGTATTTCCTTATGAAGTGGTATTCTTACATATCCTTTCGAGAGAAAACTGTCCTGTGCCTTCTCTTTTGAGGCTACACACTTAGACATACACGCAACATGAAAGCTTTTCGACTTACAACGTGTTGTTTCGGAAAAACAAGATAATTTCGCACGATGCGGGATTTCCTTAAAACGTGATTTTCTGAAAAATTTTGACGAAAGAAAATTCTCCTTTTGGTTCTCTTTAGATGCTACATGTTAAGACGTACACGCCACAACAATTCTTTTCGAGATACAACGTGTAGTTTTGGAGATACAAGCTAATTTTGTACGATGCGTTATTTCTTCTCGTAAAGAGTTTCCAATGCGTACGTATATGTCTTTACTCTGCAAAACTGTATTTCCTTATGAAGTGGTATTCTTACATATCCTTTCGAGAGAAAACTGTCCTGTGCCTTCTCTTTTGAGGCTACACACTTAGACATACACGCAACATGAAAGCTTTTCGACTTACAACGTGTTGTTTAGGAAAAACAAGATAATTTCGCACGATGCGGGATTTCCTTAAAACGTGATTTTCTGAAAAATTTTGACGAAAGAAAATTCTCCTTTTGGTTCTCTTTAGATGCTACATGTTAAGACGTACACGCCACAACAATTCTTTTCGAGATACAACGTGTAGTTTTGGAGATACAAGCTAATTTTGTACGATGCGTTATTTCTTCTCGTAAAGAGTTTCCAATGCGTACGTATATGTCTTTACTCTGCAAAACTGTATTTCCTTATGAAGTGGTATTCTTACATATCCTTTCGAGAGAAAACTGTCCTGTGCCTTCTCTTTTGAGGCTACACACTTAGACATAGACGCAACATGAAAGCTTTTCGACTTACAACGTGTTGTTTAGGAAAAACAAGATAATTTCGCACGATGCGGGATTTCCTTAAAACGTGATTTTCTGAAAAATTTTGACGAAAGAAAATTCTCCTTTTGGTTCTCTTTAGATGCTACATGTTAAGACGTACACGCCACAACAATTCTTTTCGAGATACAACGTGTAGTTTTGGAGATACAAGCTAATTTTGTACGATGCGTTATTTCTTCTCGTAAAGAGTTTCCAATGCGTACGTATATGTCTTTACTCTGCAAAACTGTATTTCCTTATGAAGTGGTATTCTTACATATCCTTTCGAGAGAAAACTGTCCTGTGCCTTCTCTTTTGAGGCTACACACTTAGACATACACGCAACATGAAAGCTTTTCGACTTACAACGTGTTGTTTAGGAAAAACAAGATAATTTCGCACGATGCGGGATTTCCTTAAAACGTGATTTTCTGAAAAATTTTGACGAAAGAAAATTCTCCTTTTGGTTCTCTTTAGATGCTACATGTTAAGACGTACACGCCACAACAATTCTTTTCGAGATACAACGTGTAGTTTTGGAGATACAAGCTAATTTTGTACGATGCGTTATTTCTTCTCGTAAAGAGTTTCCAATGCGTACGTATATGTCTTTACTCTGCAAAACTGTATTTCCTTATGAAGTGGTATTCTTACATATCCTTTCGAGAGAAAACTGTCCTGTGCCTTCTCTTTTGAGGCTACACACTTAGACATACACGCAACATGAAAGCTTTTCGACTTACAACGTGTTGTTTAGGAAAAACAAGATAATTTCGCACGATGCGGGATTTCCTTAAAACGTGATTTTCTGAAAAATTTTGACGAAAGAAAATTCTCCTTTTGGTTCTCTTTAGATGCTACATGTTAAGACGTACACGCCACAACAATTCTTTTCGAGATACAACGTGTAGTTTTGGAGATACAAGCTAATTTTGTACTATGCGTTATTTCTTCTCGTAAAGAGTTTCCAATGCGTACGTATATGTCTTTACTCTGCAAAACTGTATTTCCTTATGAAGTGGTATTCTTACATATCCTTTCGAGAGAAAACTGTCCTGTGCCTTCTCTTTTGAGGCTACACACTTAGACATACACGCAACATGAAAGCTTTTCGACTTACAACGTGTTGTTTAGGAAAAACAAGATAATTTCGCACGATGCGGGATTTCCTTAAAACGTGATTTTCTGAAAAATTTTGACGAAAGAAAATTCTCCTTTTGGTTCTCTTTAGATGCTACATGTTAAGACGTACACGCCACAACAATTCTTTTCGAGATACAACGTGTAGTTTTGGAGATACAAGCTAATTTTGTACTATGCGTTATTTCTTCTCGTAAAGAGTTTCCAATGCGTACGTATATGTCTTTACTCTGCAAAACTGTATTTCCTTATGAAGTGGTATTCTTACATATCCTTTCGAGAGAAAACTGTCCTGTGCCTTCTCTTTTGAGGCTACACACTTAGACATACACGCAACATGAAAGCTTTTCGACTTACAACGTGTTGTTTAGGAAAAACAAGATAATTTCGCACGATGCGGGATTTCCTTAAAACGTGATTTTCTGAAAAATTTTGACGAAAGAAAATTCTCCTTTTGGTTTTCTTTAGATGCTACATGTTAAGACGTACACGCCACAACAATTCTTTTCGAGATACAACGTGTAGTTTTGGAGATACAAGCTAATTTTGTACTATGCGTTATTTCTTCTCGTAAAGAGTTTCCAATGCGTACGTATATGTCTTTACTCTGCAAAACTGTTGTTCCTTATGAAGTGGTATTCTTACATATCCTTTCGAGAGAAAACTGTCCTGTGCCTTCTCTTTTGAGGCTACACACTTAGACATACACGCAACATGAAAGCTTTTCGACTTACAACGTGTTGTTTAGGAAAAACAAGATAATTTCGCACGATGCGGGATTTCCTTAAAACGTGATTTTCTGAAAAATTTTGACGAAAGAAAATTCTCCTTTTGGTTCTCTTTAGATGCTACATGTTAAGACGTACACGCCACAACAATTCTTTTCGAGATACAACGTGTAGTTTTGGAGACACAAGCTAATTTTGTACGATGCGTTATTTCTTCTCGTAAAGAGTTTCCAATGCGTACGTATATGTCTTTACTCTGCAAAACTGTATTTCCTTATGAAGTGGTATTCTTACATATCCTTTCGAGAGAAAACTGTCCTGTGCCTTCTCTTTTGAGGCTACACACTTAGACATACACGCAACATGAAAGCTTTTCGACTTACAACGTGTTGTTTAGGAAAAACAAGATAATTTCGCACGATGCGGGATTTCCTTAAAACGTGATTTTCTGAAAAATTTTGACGAAAGAAAATTCTCCTTTTGGTTCTCTTTAGATGCTACATGTTAAGACGTACACGCCACAACAATTCTTTTCGAGATACAACGTGTAGTTTTGGAGATACAAGCTAATTTTGTACGATGCGTTATTTCTTCTCGTAAAGAGTTTCCAATGCGTACGTATATGTCTTCACTCTGCAAAACTGTATTTCCTTATGAAGTGGTATTCTTACATATCCTTTCGAGAGAAAACTGTCCTGTGCCTTCTCTTTTGAGGCTACACACTTAGACATACACGCAACATGAAAGCTTTTCGACTTACAACGTGTTGTTTAGGAAAAACAAGATAATTTCGCACGATGCGGGATTTCCTTAAAACGTGATTTTCTGAAAAATTTTGACGAAAGAAAATTCTCCTTTTGGTTCTCTTTAGATGCTACATGTTAAGACGTACACGCCACAACAATTCTTTTCGAGATACAACGTGTAGTTTTGGAGATACAAGCTAATTTTGTACGATGCGTTATTTCTTCTCGTAAAGAGTTTCCAATGCGTACGTATATGTCTTTACTCTGCAAAACTGTATTTCCTTATGAAGTGGTATTCTTACATATCCTTTCGAGAGAAAACTGTCCTGTGCCTTCTCTTTTGAGGCTACACACTTAGACATACACGCAACATGAAAGCTTTTCGACTTACAACGTGTTGTTTAGGAAAAACAAGATAATTTCGCACGATGCGGGATTTCCTTAAAACGTGATTTTCTGAAAAATTTTGACGAAAGAAAATTCTCCTTTTGGTTCTCTTTAGATGCTACATGTTAAGACGTACACGCCACAACAATTCTTTTCGAGATACAACGTGTAGTTTTGGAGATACAAGCTAATTTTGTACGATGCGTTATTTCTTCTCGTAAAGAGTTTCCAATGCGTACGTATATGTCTTTACTCTGCAAAACTGTATTTCCTTATGAAGTGGTATTCTTACATATCCTTTCGAGAGAAAACTGTCCTGTGCCTTCTCTTTTGAGGCTACACACTTAGACATACACGCAACATGAAAGCTTTTCGACTTACAACGTGTTGTTTAGGAAAAACAAGATAATTTCGCACGATGCGGGATTTCCTTAAAACGTGATTTTCTGAAAAATTTTGACGAAAGAAAATTCTCCTTTTGGTTCTCTTTAGATGCTACATGTTAAGACGTACACGCCACAACAATTCTTTTCGAGATACAACGTGTAGTTTTGGAGATACAAGCTAATTTTGTACGATGCGTTATTTCTTCTCGTAAAGAGTTTCCAATGCGTACGTATATGTCTTTACTCTGCAAAACTGTATTTCCTTATGAAGTGGTATTCTTACATATCCTTTCGAGAGAAAACTGTCCTGTGCCTTCTCTTTTGAGGCTACACACTTAGACATACACGCAACATGAAAGCTTTTCGACTTACAACGTGTTGTTTAGGAAAAACAAGATAATTTCGCACGATGCGGGATTTCCTTAAAACGTGATTTTCTGAAAAATTTTGACGAAAGAAAATTCTCCTTTTGGTTCTCTTTAGATGCTACATGTTAAGACGTACACGCCACAACAATTCTTTTCGAGATACAACGTGTAGTTTTGGAGATACAAGCTAATTTTGTACTATGCGTTATTTCTTCTCGTAAAGAGTTTCCAATGCGTACGTATATGTCTTTACTCTGCAAAACTGTTGTTCCTTATGAAGTGGTATTCTTACATATCCTTTCGAGAGAAAACTGTCCTGTGCCTTCTCTTTTGAGGCTACACACTTAGACATACACGCAACATGAAAGCTTTTCGACTTACAACGTGTTGTTTAGGAAAAACAAGATAATTTCGCACGATGCGGGATTTCCTTAAAACGTGATTTTCTGAAAAATTTTGACGAAAGAAAATTCTCCTTTTGGTTCTCTTTAGATGCTACATGTTAAGACGTACACGCCACAACAATTCTTTTCGAGATACAACGTGTAGTTTTGGAGACACAAGCTAATTTTGTACGATGCGTTATTTCTTCTCGTAAAGAGTTTCCAATGCGTACGTATATGTCTTTACTCTGCAAAACTGTATTTCCTTATGAAGTGGTATTCTTACATATCCTTTCGAGAGAAAACTGTCCTGTGCCTTCTCTTTTGAGGCTACACACTTAGACATACACGCAACATGAAAGCTTTTCGACTTACAACGTGTTGTTTAGGAAAAACAAGATAATTTCGCACGATGCGGGATTTCCTTAAAACGTGATTTTCTGAAAAATTTTGACGAAAGAAAATTCTCCTTTTGGTTCTCTTTAGATGCTACATGTTAAGACGTACACGCCACAACAATTCTTTCGAGATACAACGTGTAGTTTTGGAGATACAAGCTAATTTTGTACGATGCGTTATTTCTTCTCGTAAAGAGTTTCCAATGCGTACGTATATGTCTTTACTCTGCAAAACTGTATTTCCTTATGAAGTGGTATTCTTACATATCCTTTCGAGAGAAAACTGTCCTGTGCCTTCTCTTTTGAGGCTACACACTTAGACATACACGCAACATGAAAGCTTTTCGACTTACAACGTGTTGTTTAGGAAAAACAAGATAATTTCGCACGATGCGGGATTTCCTTAAAACGTGATTTTCTGAAAAATTTTGACGAAAGAAAATTCTCCTTTTGGTTCTCTTTAGATGCTACATGTTAAGACGTACACGCCACAACAATTCTTTTCGAGATACAACGTGTAGTTTTGGAGATACAAGCTAATTTTGTACTATGCGTTATTTCTTCTCGTAAAGAGTTTCCAATGCGTACGTATATGTCTTTACTCTGCAAAACTGTATTTCCTTATGAAGTGGTATTCTTACATATCCTTTCGAGAGAAAACTGTCCTGTGCCTTCTCTTTTGAGGCTACACACTTAGACATACACGCAACATGAAAGCTTTTCGACTTACAACGTGTTGTTTAGGAAAAACAAGATAATTTCGCACGATGCGGGATTTCCTTAAAACGTGATTTTCTGAAAAATTTTGACGAAAGAAAATTCTCCTTTTGGTTCTCTTTAGATGCTACATGTTAAGACGTACACGCCACAACAATTCTTTTCGAGATACAACGTGTAGTTTTGGAGATACAAGCTAATTTTGTACGATGCGTTATTTCTTCTCGTAAAGAGTTTCCAATGCGTACATATATGTCTTTACTCTGCAAAACTGTATTTCCTTATGAAGTGGTATTCTTACATATCCTTTCGAGAGAAAACTGTCCTGTGCCTTCTCTTTTGAGGCTACACACTTAGACATACACGCAACATGAAAGCTTTTCGACTTACAACGTGTTGTTTAGGAAAAACAAGATAATTTCGCACGATGCGGGATTTCCTTAAAACGTGATTTTCTGAAAAATTTTGACGAAAGAAAATTCTCCTTTTGGTTCTCTTTAGATGCTACATGTTAAGACGTACACGCCACAACAATTCTTTTCGAGATACAACGTGTAGTTTTGGAGATACAAGCTAATTTTGTACGATGCGTTATTTCTTCTCGTAAAGAGTTTCCAATGCGTACGTATATGTCTTTACTCTGCAAAACTGTATTTCCTTATGAAGTGGTATTCTTACATATCCTTTCGAGAGAAAACTGTCCTGTGCCTTCTCTTTTGAGGCTACACACTTAGACATACACGCAACATGAAAGCTTTTCGACTTACAACGTGTTGTTTAGGAAAAACAAGATAATTTCGCACGATGCGGGATTTCCTTAAAACGTGATTTTCTGAAAAATTTTGACGAAAGAAAATTCTCCTTTTGGTTCTCTTTAGATGCTACATGTTAAGACGTACACGCCACAACAATTCTTTTCGAGCTACAACGTGTAGTTTTGGAGATACAAGCTAATTTTGTACGATGCGTTATTTCTTCTCGTAAAGAGTTTCCAATGCGTACGTATATGTCTTTACTCTGCAAAACTGTATTTCCTTATGAAGTGGTATTCTTACATATCCTTTCGAGAGAAAACTGTCCTGTGCCTTCTCTTTTGAGGCTACACACTTAGACATACACGCAACATGAAAGCTTTTCGACTTACAACGTGTTGTTTAGGAAAAACAAGATAATTTCGCACGATGTGGGATTTCCTTAAAACGTGATTTTCTGAAAAATTTTGACGAAAGAAAATTCTCCTTTTGGTTCTCTTTAGATGCTACATGTTAAGACGTACACGCCACAACAATTCTTTTCGAGATACAACGTGTAGTTTTGGAGATACAAGCTAATTTTGTACGATGCGTTATTTCTTCTCGTAAAGAGTTTCCAATGCGTACGTATATGTCTTTACTCTGCAAAACTGTATTTCCTTATGAAGTGGTATTCTTACATATCCTTTCGAGAGAAAACTGTCCTGTGCCTTCTCTTTTGAGGCTACACACTTAGACATACACGCAACATGAAAGCTTTTCGACTTACAACGTGTTGTTTAGGAAAAACAAGATAATTTCGCACGATGCGGGATTTCCTTAAAACGTGATTTTCTGAAAAATTTTGACGAAAGAAAATTCTCCTTTTGGTTCTATTTAGATGCTACATGTTAAGACGTACACGCCACAACAATTCTTTTCGAGATACAACGTGTAGTTTTGGAGATACAAGCTAATTTTGTACGATGCGTTATTTCTTCTCGTAAAGAGTTTCCAATGCGTACGTATATGTCTTTACTCTGCAAAACTGTATTTCCTTATGAAGTGGTATTCTTACATATCCTTTCGAGAGAAAACTGTCCTGTGCCTTCTCTTTTGAGGCTACACACTTAGACATACACGCAACATGAAAGCTTTTCGACTTACAACGTGTTGTTTAGGAAAAACAAGATAATTTCGCACGATGCGGGATTTCCTTAAAACGTGATTTTCTGAAAAATTTTGACGAAAGAAAATTCTCCTTTTGGTTCTCTTTAGATGCTACATGTTAAGACGTACACGCCACAACAATTCTTTTCGAGATACAACGTGTAGTTTTGGAGATACAAGCTAATTTTGTACGATGCGTTATTTCTTCTCGTAAAGAGTTTCCAATGCGTACGTATATGTCTTTACTCTGCAAAACTGTATTTCCTTATGAAGTGGTATTCTTACATATCCTTTCGAGAGAAAACTGTCCTGTGCCTTCTCTTTTGAGGCTACACACTTAGACATACACGCAACATGAAAGCTTTTCGACTTACAACGTGTTGTTTAGGAAAAACAAGATAATTTCGCACGATGCGGGATTTCCTTAAAACGTGATTTTCTGAAAAATTTTGACCAAAGAAAATTCTCCTTTTGGTTCTCTTCAGATGCTACATGTTAAGACGTACACGCCACAACAATTCTTTTCGAGATACAACGTGTAGTTTTGGAGATACAAGCTAATTTTGTACGATGCGTTATTTCTTCTCGTAAAGAGTTTCCAATGCGTACGTATATGTCTTTACTCTGCAAAACTGTATTTCCTTATGAAGTGGTATTCTTACATATCCTTTCGAGAGAAAACTGTCCTGTGCCTTCTCTTTTGAGGCTACACACTTAGACATACACGCAACATGAAAGCTTTTCGACTTACAACGTGTTGTTTAGGAAAAACAAGATAATTTCGCACGATGCGGGATTTCCTTAAAACGTGATTTTCTGAAAAATTTTGACGAAAGAAAATTCTCCTTTTGGTTCTCTTTAGATGCTACATGTTAAGACGTACACGCCACAACAATTCTTTTCGAGATACAACGTGTAGTTTTGGAGATACAAGCTAATTTTGTACGATGCGTTATTTCTTCTCGTAAAGAGTTTCCAATGCGTACGTATATGTCTTTACTCTGCAAAACTGTATTTCCTTATGAAGTGGTATTCTTACATATCCTTTCGAGAGAAAACTGTCCTGTGCCTTCTCTTTTGAGGCTACACACTTAGACATACACGCAACATGAAAGCTTTTCGACTTACAACGTGTTGTTTAGGAAAAACAAGATAATTTCGCACGATGCGGGATTTCCTTAAAACGTGATTTTCTGAAAAATTTTGACGAAAGAAAATTCTCCTTTTGGTTCTCTTTAGATGCTACATGTTAAGACGTACACGCCACAACAATTCTTTTCGAGATACAACGTGTAGTTTTGGAGATACAAGCTAATTTTGTACGATGCGTTATTTCTTCTCGTAAAGAGTTTCCAATGCGTACGTATATGTCTGTACTCTGCAAAACTGTATTTCCTTATGAAGTGGTATTCTTACATATCCTTTCGAGAGAAAACTGTCCTGTGCCTTCTCTTTTGAGGCTACACACTTAGACATACACGCAACATGAAAGCTTTTCGACTTACAACGTGTTGTTTAGGAAAAACAAGATAATTTCGCACGATGCGGGATTTCCTTAAAACGTGATTTTCTGAAAAATTTTGACGAAAGAAAATTCTCCTTTTGGTTCTCTTTAGATGCTACATGTTAAGACGTACACGCCACAACAATTCTTTTCGAGATACAACGTGTAGTTTTGGAGATACAAGCTAATTTTGTACGATGCGTTATTTCTTCTCGTAAAGAGTTTCCAATGCGTACGTATATGTCTGTACTCTGCAAAACTGTATTTCCTTATGAAGTGGTATTCTTACATATCCTTTCGAGAGAAAACTGTCCTGTGCCTTCTCTTTTGAGGCTACACACTTAGACATACACGCAACATGAAAGCTTTTCGACTTACAACGTGTTGTTTAGGAAAAACAAGATAATTTCGCACGATGCGGGATTTCCTTAAAACGTGATTTTCTGAAAAATTTTGACGAAAGAAAATTCTCCTTTTGGTTGTCTTTAGATGCTACATGTTAAGACGTACACGCCACAACAATTCTTTTCGAGATACAACGTGTAGTTTTGGAGATACAAGCTAATTTTGTACGATGCGTTATTTCTTCTCGTAAAGAGTTTCCAATGCGTACGTATATGTCTGTACTCTGCAAAACTGTATTTCCTTATGAAGTGGTATTCTTACATATCCTTTCGAGAGAAAACTGTCCTGTGCCTTCTCTTTTGAGGCTACACACTTAGACATACACGCAACATGAAAGCTTTTCGACTTACAACGTGTTGTTTAGGAAAAACAAGATAATTTCGCACGATGCGGGATTTCCTTAAAACGTGATTTTCTGAAAAATTTTGACGAAAGAAAATTCTCCTTTTGGTTGTCTTTAGATGCTACATGTTAAGACGTACACGCCACAACAATTCTTTTCGAGATACAACGTGTAGTTTTGGAGATACAAGCTAATTTTGTACGATGCGTTATTTCTTCTTGTAAAGAGTTTCCAATGCGTACGTATATGTCTGTACTCTGCAAAACTGTATTTCCTTATGAAGTGGTATTCTTACATATCCTTTCGAGAGAAAACTGTCCTGTGCCTTCTCTTTTGAGGCTACACACTTAGACATACACGCAACATGAAAGCTTTTCGACTTACAACGTGTTGTTTAGGAAAAACAAGATAATTTCGCACGATGCGGGATTTCCTTAAAACGTGATTTTCTGAAAAATTTTGACGAAAGAAAATTCTCCTTTTGGTTGTCTTTAGATGCTACATGTTAAGACGTACACGCCACAACAATTCTTTTCGAGATACAACGTGTAGTTTTGGAGATACAAGCTAATTTTGTACGATGCGTTATTTCTTCTCGTAAAGAGTTTCCAATGCGTACGTATATGTCTTTACTCTGCAAAACTGTATTTCCTTATGAAGTGGTATTCTTACATATCCTTTCGAGAGAAAACTGTCCTGTGCCTTCTCTTTTGAGGCTACACACTTAGACATACACGCAACATGAAAGCTTTTCGACTTACAACGTGTTGTTTAGGAAAAACAAGATAATTTCGCACGATGCGGGATTTCCTTAAAACGTGATTTTCTGAAAAATTTTGACGAAAGAAAATTCTCCTTTTGGTTCTCTTTAGATGCTACATGTTAAGACATACACGCCACAACAATTCTTTTCGAGCTACAACGTGTAGTTTTGGAGATACAAGCTAATTTTGTACGATGCGTTATTTCTTCTCGTAAAGAGTTTCCAATGCGTACGTATATGTCTTTACTCTGCAAAACTGTATTTCCTTATGAAGTGGTATTCTTACATATCCTTTCGAGAGAAAACTGTCCTGTGCCTTCTCTTTTGAGGCTACACACTTAGACATACACGCAACATGAAAGCTTTTCGACTTACAACGTGTTGTTTAGGAAAAACAAGATAATTTCGCACGATGCGGGATTTACTTAAAACGTGATTTTCTGAAAAATTTTGACGAAAGAAAATTCTCCTTTTGGTTCTCTTTAGATGCTACATGTTAAGACGTACACGCCACAACAATTCTTTTCGAGCTACAACGTGTAGTTTTGGAGATACAAGCTAATTTTTTACGATGCGTTATTTCTTCTCGTAAAGAGTTTCCAATGCGTACGTATATGTCTTTACTCTGCAAAACTGTATTTCCTTATGAAGTGGTATTCTTACATATCCTTTCGAGAGAAAACTGTCCTGTGCCTTCTCTTTTGAGGCTACACACTTAGACATACACGCAACATGAAAGCTTTTCGACTTACAACGTGTTGTTTAGGAAAAACAAGATAATTTCGCACGATGCGGGATTTCCTTAAAACGTGATTTTCTGAAAAATTTTGACGAAAGAAAATTCTCCTTTTGGTTCTCTTTAGATGCTACATGTTAAGACGTACACGCCACAACAATTCTTTTCGAGATACAACGTGTAGTTTTGGAGATACAAGCTAATTTTGTACGATGCGTTATTTCTTCTCGTAAAGAGTTTCCAATGCGTACGTATATGTCTTTACTCTGCAAAACTGTATTTCCTTATGAAGTGGTATTCTTACATATCCTTTCGAGAGAAAACTGTCCTGTGCCTTCTCTTTTGAGGCTACACACTTAGACATACACGCAACATGAAAGCTTTTCGACTTACAACGTGTTGTTTAGGAAAAACAAGATAATTTCGCACGATGCGGGATTTCCTTAAAACGTGATTTTCTGAAAAATTTTGACGAAAGAAAATTCTCCTTTTGGTTCTCTTTAGATGCTACATGTTAAGACGTACACGCCACAACAATTCTTTTCGAGATACAACGTGTAGTTTTGGAGATACAAGCTAATTTTGTACGATGCGTTATTTCTTCTCGTAAAGAGTTTCCAATGCGTACGTATATGTCTTTACTCTGCAAAACTGTATTTCCTTATGAAGTGGTATTCTTACATATCCTTTCGAGAGAAAACTGTCCTGTGCCTTCTCTTTTGAGGCTACACACTTAGACATACACGCAACATGAAAGCTTTTCGACTTACAACGTGTTGTTTAGGAAAAACAAGATAATTTCGCACGATGCGGGATTTCCTTAAAACGTGATTTTCTGAAAAATTTTGACGAAAGAAAATTCTCCTTTTGGTTCTCTTTAGATGCTACATGTTAAGACGTACACGCCACAACAATTCTTTTCGAGATACAACGTGTAGTTTTGGAGATACAAGCTAATTTTGTACGATGCGTTATTTCTTCTCGTAAAGAGTTTCCAATGCGTACGTATATGTCTTTACTCTGCAAAACTGTATTTCCTTATGAAGTGGTATTCTTACATATCCTTTCGAGAGAAAACTGTCCTGTGCCTTCTCTTTTGAGGCTACACACTTAGACATACACGCAACATGAAAGCTTTTCGACTTACAACGTGTTGTTTAGGAAAAACAAGATAATTTCGCACGATGCGGGATTTCCTTAAAACGTGATTTTCTGAAAAATTTTGACGAAAGAAAATTCTCCTTTTGGTTCTCTTTAGATGCTACATTTTAAGACGTACACGCCACAACAATTCTTTTCGAGATACAACGTGTAGTTTTGGAGATACAAGCTAATTTTGTACGATGCGTTATTTCTTCTCGTAAAGAGTTTCCAATGCGTACGTATATGTCTTTACTCTGCAAAACTGTATTTCCTTATGAAGTGGTATTCTTACATATCCTTTCGAGAGAAAACTGTCCTGTGCCTTCTCTTTTGAGGCTACACACTTAGACATACACGCAACATGAAAGCTTTTCGACTTACAACGTGTTGTTTAGGAAAAACAAGATAATTTCGCACGATGCGGGATTTCCTTAAAACGTGATTTTCTGAAAAATTTTGACGAAAGAAAATTCTCCTTTTGGTTCTCTTTAGATGCTACATGTTAAGACGTACACGCCACAACAATTCTTTTCGAGCTACAACGTGTAGTTTTGGAGATACAAGCTAATTTTGTACGATGCGTTATTTCTTCTCGTAAAGAGTTTCCAATGCGTACGTATATGTCTGTACTCTGCAAAACTGTATTTCCTTATGAAGTGGTATTCTTACATATCCTTTCGAGAGAAAACTGTCCTGTGCCTTCTCTTTTGAGGCTACACACTTAGACATACACGCAACATGAAAGCTTTTCGACTTACAACGTGTTGTTTAGGAAAAACAAGATAATTTCGCACGATGCGGGATTTCCTTAAAACGTGATTTTCTGAAAAATTTTGACGAAAGAAAATTCTCCTTTTGGTTCTCTTTAGATGCTACATGTTAAGACGTACACGCCACAACAATTCTTTTCGAGCTACAACGTGTAGTTTTGGAGATACAAGCTAATTTTGTACGATGCGTTATTTCTTCTCGTAAAGAGTTTCCAATGCGTACGTATACGTCTTTACTCTGCAAAACTGTATTTCCTTATGAAGTGGTATTCTTACATATCCTTTCGAGAGAAAACTGTCCTGTGCCTTCTCTTTTGAGGCTACACACTTAGACATACACGCAACATGAAAGCTTTTCGACTTACAACGTGTTGTTTAGGAAAAACAAGATAATTTCGCACGATGCGGGATTTCCTTAAAACGTGATTTTCTGAAAAATTTTGACGAAAGAAAATTCTCCTTTTGGTTCTCTTTAGATGCTACATGTTAAGACGTACACGCCACAACAATTCTTTTCGAGATACAACGTGTAGTTTTGGAGATACAAGCTAATTTTGTACGATGCGTTATTTCTTCTCGTAAAGAGTTTCCAATGCGTACGTATATGTCTTTACTCTGCAAAACTGTATTTCCTTATGAAGTGGTATTCTTACATATCCTTTCGAGAGAAAACTGTCCTGTGCCTTCTCTTTTGAGGCTACACACTTAGACATACACGCAACATGAAAGCTTTTCGACTTACAACGTGTTGTTTAGGAAAAACAAGATAATTTCGCACGATGCGGGATTTCCTTAAAACGTGATTTTCTGAAAAATTTTGACGAAAGAAAATTCTCCTTTTGGTTCTCTTTAGATGCTACATGTTAAGACGTACACGCCACAACAATTCTTTTCGAGATACAACGTGTAGTTTTGGAGATACAAGCTAATTTTGTACTATGCGTTATTTCTTCTCGTAAAGAGTTTCCAATGCGTACCTATATGTCTTTACTCTGCAAAACTGTATTTCCTTATGAAGTGGTATTCTTACATATCCTTTCGAGAGAAAACTGTCCTGTGCCTTCTCTTTTGAGGCTACACACTTAGACATACACGCAACATGAAAGCTTTTCGACTTACAACGTGTTGTTTAGGAAAAACAAGATAATTTCGCACGATGCGGGATTTCCTTAAAACGTGATTTTCTGAAAAATTTTGACGAAAGAAAATTCTCCTTTTGGTTCTCTTTAGATGCTACATGTTAAGACGTACACGCCACAACAATTCTTTTCGAGATACAACGTGTAGTTTTGGAGATACAAGCTAATTTTGTACGATGCGTTATTTCTTCTCGTAAAGAGTTTCCAATGCGTACGTATATGTCTTTACTCTGCAAAACTGTATTTCCTTATGAAGTGGTATTCTTACATATCCTTTCGAGAGAAAACTGTCCTGTGCCTTCTCTTTTGAGGCTACACACTTAGACATACACGCAACATGAAAGCTTTTCGACTTACAACGTGTTGTTTAGGAAAAACAAGATAATTTCGCACGATGCGGGATTTCCTTAAAACGTGATTTTCTGAAAAATTTTGACGAAAGAAAATTCTCCTTTTGGTTCTCTTTAGATGCTACATGTTAAGACGTACACGCCACAACAATTCTTTTCGAGCTACAACGTGTAGTTTTGGAGATACAAGCTAATTTTGTACGATGCGTTATTTCTTCTCGTAAAGAGTTTCCAATGCGTACGTATATGTCTGTACTCTGCAAAACTGTATTTCCTTATGAAGTGGTATTCTTACATATCCTTTCGAGAGAAAACTGTCCTGTGCCTTCTCTTTTGAGGCTACACACTTAGACATACACGCAACATGAAAGCTTTTCGACTTACAACGTGTTGTTTAGGAAAAACAAGATAATTTCGCACGATGCGGGATTTCCTTAAAACGTGATTTTCTGAAAAATTTTGACGAAAGAAAATTCTCCTTTTGGTTCTCTTTAGATGCTACATGTTAAGACGTACACGCCACAACAATTCTTTTCGAGCTACAACGTGTAGTTTTGGAGATACAAGCTAATTTTGTACGATGCGTTATTTCTTCTCGTAAAGAGTTTCCAATGCGTACGTATATGTCTTTACTCTGCAAAACTGTATTTCCTTATGAAGTGGTATTCTTACATATCCTTTCGAGAGAAAACTGTCCTGTGCCTTCTCTTTTGAGGCTACACACTTAGACATACACGCAACATGAAAGCTTTTCGACTTACAACGTGTTGTTTAGGAAAAACAAGATAATTTCGCACGATGCGGGATTTCCTTAAAACGTGATTTTCTGAAAAATTTTGACGAAAGAAAATTCTCCTTTTGGTTCTCTTTAGATGCTACATGTTAAGACGTACACGCCACAACAATTCTTTTCGAGATACAACGTGTAGTTTTGGAGATACAAGCTAATTTTGTACGATGCGTTATTTCTTCTTGTAAAGAGTTTCCAATGCGTACGTATATGTCTTTACTCTGCAAAACTGTATTTCCTTATGAAGTGGTATTCTTACATATCCTTTCGAGAGAAAACTGTCCTGTGCCTTCTCTTTTGAGGCTACACACTTAGACATACACGCAACATGAAAGCTTTTCGACTTACAACGTGTTGTTTAGGAAAAACAAGATAATTTCGCACGATGCGGGATTTCCTTAAAACGTGATTTTCTGAAAAATTTTGACGAAAGAAAATTCTCCTTTTGGTTCTCTTTAGATGCTACATGTTAAGACGTACACGCCACAACAATTCTTTTCGAGATACAACGTGTAGTTTTGGAGATACAAGCTAATTTTGTACGATGCGTTATTTCTTCTCGTAAAGAGTTTCCAATGCGTACGTATATGTCTTTACTCTGCAAAACTATATTTCCTTATGAAGTGGTATTCTTACATATCCTTTCGAGAGAAAACTGTCCTGTGCCTTCTCTTTTGAGGCTACACACTTAGACATACACGCAACATGAAAGCTTTTCGACTTACAACGTGTTGTTTAGGAAAAACAAGATAATTTCGCACGATGCGGGATTTCCTTAAAACGTGATTTTCTGAAAAATTTTGACGAAAGAAAATTCTCCTTTTGGTTCTCTTTAGATGCTACATGTTAAGACGTACACGCCACAACAATTCTTTTCGAGATACAACGTGTAGTTTTGGAGATACAAGCTAATTTTGTACGATGCGTTATTTCTTCTCGTAAAGAGTTTCCAATGCGTACGTATATGTCTGTACTCTGCAAAACTGTATTTCCTTATGAAGTGGTATTCTTACATATCCTTTCGAGAGAAAACTGTCCTGTGCCTTCTCTTTTGAGGCTACACACTTAGACATACACGCAACATGAAAGCTTTTCGACTTACAACGTGTTGTTTAGGAAAAACAAGATAATTTCGCACGATGCGGGATTTCCTTAAAACGTGATTTTCTGAAAAATTTTGACGAAAGAAAATTCTCCTTTTGGTTCTCTTTAGATGCTACATGTTAAGACGTACACGCCACAACAATTTTTTCGAGATACAACGTGTAGTTTTGGAGATACAAGCTAATTTTGTACGATGCGTTATTTCTTCTCGTAAAGAGTTTCCAATGCGTACGTATATGTCTTTACTCTGCAAAACTGTATTTCCTTATGAAGTGGTATTCTTACATATCCTTTCGAGAGAAAACTGTCCTGTGCCTTCTCTTTTGAGGCTACACACTTAGACATACACGCAACATGAAAGCTTTTCGACTTACAACGTGTTGTTTAGGAAAAACAAGATAATTTCGCACGATGCGTGATTTCCTTAAAACGTGATTTTCTGAAAAATTTTGACGAAAGAAAATTCTCCTTTTGGTTCTCTTTAGATGCTACATGTTAAGACGTACACGCCACAACAATTCTTTTCGAGATACAACGTGTAGTTTTGGAGATACAACCTAATTTTGTACGATGCGTTATTTCTTCTCGTAAAGAGTTTCCAATGCGTACGTATATGTCTTTACTCTGCAAAACTGTATTTCCTTATGAAGTGGTATTCTTACATATCCTTTCGAGAGAAAACTGTCCTGTGCCTTCTCTTTTGAGGCTACACACTTAGACATACACGCAACATGAAAGCTTTTCGACTTACAACGTGTTGTTTAGGAAAAACAAGATAATTTCGCACGATGCGGGATTTCCTTAAAACGTGATTTTCTGAAAAATTTTGACGAAAGAAAATTCTCCTTTTGGTTCTCTTTAGATGCTACATGTTAAGACGTACACGCCACAACAATTCTTTTCGAGATACAACGTGTAGTTTTGGAGATACAAGCTAATTTTGTACGATGCGTTATTTCTTCTCGTAAAGAGTTTCCAATGCGTACGTATATGTCTTTACTCTGCAAAACTGTATTTCCTTATGAAGTGGTATTCTTACATATCCTTTCGAGAGAAAACTGTCCTGTGCCTTCTCTTTTGAGGCTACACACTTAGACATACACGCAACATGAAAGCTTTTCGACTTACAACGTGTTGTTTAGGAAAAACAAGATAATTTCGCACGATGCGGGATTTCCTTAAAACGTGATTTTCTGAAAAATTTTGACGAAAGAAAATTCTCCTTTTGGTTCTCTTTAGATGCTACATGTTAAGACGTACACGCCACAACAATTCTTTTCGAGATACAACGTGTAGTTTTGGAGATACAAGCTAATTTTGTACGATGCGTTATTTCTTCTCGTAAAGAGTTTCCAATGCGTACGTATATGTCTTTACTCTGCAAAACTGTATTTCCTTATGAAGTGGTATTCTTACATATCCTTTCGAGAGAAAACTGTCCTGTGCCTTCTCTTTTGAGGCTACACACTTAGACATACACGCAACATGAAAGCTTTTCGACTTACAACGTGTTGTTTAGGAAAAACAAGATAATTTCGCACGATGCGGGATTTCCTTAAAACGTGATTTTCTGAAAAATTTTGACGAAAGAAAATTCTCCTTTTGGTTCTCTTTAGATGCTACATGTTAAGACGTACACGCCACAACAATTCTTTTCGAGATACAACGTGTAGTTTTGGAGATACAAGCTAATTTTGTACGATGCGTTATTTCTTCTCGTAAAGAGTTTCCAATGCGTACGTATATGTCTTTACTCTGCAAAACTGTATTTCCTTATGAAGTGGTATTCTTACATATCCTTTCGAGAGAAAACTGTCCTGTGCCTTCTCTTTTGAGGCTACACACTTAGACATACACGCAACATGAAAGCTTTTCGACTTACAACGTGTTGTTTAGGAAAAACAAGATAATTTCGCACGATGCGGGATTTCCTTAAAACGTGATTTTCTGAAAAATTTTGACGAAAGAAAATTCTCCTTTTGGTTCTCTTTAGATGCTACATGTTAAGACGTACACGCCACAACAATTCTTTTCGAGATACAACGTGTAGTTTTGGAGATACAAGCTAATTTTGTACGATGCGTTATTTCTTCTCGTAAAGAGTTTCCAATGCGTACGTATATGTCTTTACTCTGCAAAACTGTATTTCCTTATGAAGTGGTATTCTTACATATCCTTTCGAGAGAAAACTGTCCTGTGCCTTCTCTTTTGAGGCTACACACTTAGACATACACGCAACATGAAAGCTTTTCGACTTACAACGTGTTGTTTAGGAAAAACAAGATAATTTCGCACGATGCGGGATTTCCTTAAAACGTGATTTTCTGAAAAATTTTGACGAAAGAAAATTCTCCTTTTGGTTCTCTTTAGATGCTACATGTTAAGACGTACACGCCACAACAATTCTTTTCGAGATACAACGTGTAGTTTTGGAGATACAAGCTAATTTTGTACGATGCGTTATTTCTTCTCGTAAAGAGTTTCCAATGCGTACGTATATGTCTTTACTCTGCAAAACTGTATTTCCTTATGAAGTGGTATTCTTACATATCCTTTCGAGAGAAAACTGTCCTGTGCCTTCTCTTTTGAGGCTACACACTTAGACATACACGCAACATGAAAGCTTTTCGACTTACAACGTGTTGTTTAGGAAAAACAAGATAATTTCGCACGATGCGGGATTTCCTTAAAACGTGATTTTCTGAAAAATTTTGACGAAAGAAAATTCTCCTTTTGGTTCTCTTTAGATGCTACATGTTAAGACGTACACGCCACAACAATTCTTTTCGAGATACAACGTGTAGTTTTGGAGATACAAGCTAATTTTGTACGATGCGTTATTTCTTCTCGTAAAGAGTTTCCAATGCGTACGTATATGTCTTTACTCTGCAAAACTGTATTTCCTTATGAAGTGGTATTCTTACATATCCTTTCGAGAGAAAACTGTCCTGTGCCTTCTCTTTTGAGGCTACACACTTAGACATACACGCAACATGAAAGCTTTTCGACTTACAACGTGTTGTTTAGGAAAAACAAGATAATTTTGCACGATGCGGGATTTCCTTAAAACGTGATTTTCTGAAAAATTTTGACGAAAGAAAATTCTCCTTTTGGTTCTCTTTAGATGCTACATGTTAAGACGTACACGCCACAACAATTCTTTTCGAGATACAACGTGTAGTTTTGGAGATACAAGCTAATTTTTTACGATGCGTTATTTCTTCTCGTAAAGAGTTTCCAATGCGTACGTATATGTCTTTACTCTGCAAAACTGTATTTCCTTATGAAGTGGTATTCTTACATATCCTTTCGAGAGAAAACTGTCCTGTGCCTTCTCTTTTGAGGCTACACACTTAGACATACACGCAACATGAAAGCTTTTCGACTTACAACGTGTTGTTTAGGAAAAACAAGATAATTTCGCACGATGCGGGATTTCCTTAAAACGTGATTTTCTGAAAAATTTTGACGAAAGAAAATTCTCCTTTTGGTTCTCTTTAGATGCTACATGTTAAGACGTACACGCCACAACAATTCTTTTCGAGATACAACGTGTAGTTTTGGAGATACAAGCTAATTTTTTACGATGCGTTATTTCTTCTCGTAAAGAGTTTCCAATGCGTACGTATATGTCTTTACTCTGCAAAACTGTATTTCCTTATGAAGTGGTATTCTTACATATCCTTTCGAGAGAAAACTGTCCTGTGCCTTCTCTTTTGAGGCTACACACTTAGACATACACGCAACATGAAAGCTTTTCGACTTACAACGTGTTGTTTAGGAAAAACAAGATAATTTCGCACGATGCGGGATTTCCTTAAAACGTGATTTTCTGAAAAATTTTGACGAAAGAAAATTCTCCTTTTGGTTCTCTTTAGATGGTACATGTTAAGACGTACACGCCACAACAATTCTTTTCGAGCTACAACGTGTAGTTTTGGAGATACAAGCTAATTTTGTACGATGCGTTATTTCTTCTCGTAAAGAGTTTCCAATGCGTACGTATATGTCTTTACTCTGCAAAACTGTATTTCCTTATGAAGTGGTATTCTTACATATCCTTTCGAGAGAAAACTGTCCTGTGCCTTCTCTTTTGAGGCTACACACTTAGACATACACGCAACATGAAAGCTTTTCGACTTACAACGTGTTGTTTAGGAAAAACAAGATAATTTCGCACGATGCGGGATTTCCTTAAAACGTGATTTTCTGAAAAATTTTGACGAAAGAAAATTCTCCTTTTGGTTCTCTTTAGATGCTACATGTTAAGACGTACACGCCACAACAATTCTTTTCGAGATACAACGTGTAGTTTTGGAGATACAAGCTAATTTTGTACGATGCGTTATTTCTTCTCGTAAAGAGTTTCCAATGCGTACGTATATGTCTTTACTCTGCAAAACTGTATTTCCTTATGAAGTGGTATTCTTACATATCCTTTCGAGAGAAAACTGTCCTGTGCCTTCTCTTTTGAGGCTACACACTTAGACATACACGCAACATGAAAGCTTTTCGACTTACAACGTGTTGTTTAGGAAAAACAAGATAATTTTGCACGATGCGGGATTTCCTTAAAACGTGATTTTCTGAAAAATTTTGACGAAAGAAAATTCTCCTTTTGGTTCTCTTTAGATGCTACATGTTAAGACGTACACGCCACAACAATTCTTTTCGAGATACAACGTGTAGTTTTGGAGATACAAGCTAATTTTTTACGATGCGTTATTTCTTCTCGTAAAGAGTTTCCAATGCGTACGTATATGTCTTTACTCTGCAAAACTGTATTTCCTTATGAAGTGGTATTCTTACATATCCTTTCGAGAGAAAACTGTCCTGTGCCTTCTCTTTTGAGGCTACACACTTAGACATACACGCAACATGAAAGCTTTTCGACTTACAACGTGTTGTTTAGGAAAAACAAGATAATTTCGCACGATGCGGGATTTCCTTAAAACGTGATTTTCTGAAAAATTTTGACGAAAGAAAATTCTCCTTTTGGTTCTCTTTAGATGCTACATGTTAAGACGTACACGCCACAACAATTCTTTTCGAGATACAACGTGTAGTTTTGGAGATACAAGCTAATTTTTTACGATGCGTTATTTCTTCTCGTAAAGAGTTTCCAATGCGTACGTATATGTCTTTACTCTGCAAAACTGTATTTCCTTATGAAGTGGTATTCTTACATATCCTTTCGAGAGAAAACTGTCCTGTGCCTTCTCTTTTGAGGCTACACACTTAGACATACACGCAACATGAAAGCTTTTCGACTTACAACGTGTTGTTTAGGAAAAACAAGATAATTTCGCACGATGCGGGATTTCCTTAAAACGTGATTTTCTGAAAAATTTTGACGAAAGAAAATTCTCCTTTTGGTTCTCTTTAGATGGTACATGTTAAGACGTACACGCCACAACAATTCTTTTCGAGCTACAACGTGTAGTTTTGGAGATACAAGCTAATTTTGTACGATGCGTTATTTCTTCTCGTAAAGAGTTTCCAATGCGTACGTATATGTCTTTACTCTGCAAAACTGTATTTCCTTATGAAGTGGTATTCTTACATATCCTTTCGAGAGAAAACTGTCCTGTGCCTTCTCTTTTGAGGCTACACACTTAGACATACACGCAACATGAAAGCTTTTCGACTTACAACGTGTTGTTTAGGAAAAACAAGATAATTTCGCACGATGCGGGATTTCCTTAAAACGTGATTTTCTGAAAAATTTTGACGAAAGAAAATTCTCCTTTTGGTTCTCTTTAGATGCTACATGTTAAGACGTACACGCCACAACAATTCTTTTCGAGCTACAACGTGTAGTTTTGGAGATACAAGCTAATTTTGTACGATGCGTTATTTCTTCTCGTAAAGAGTTTCCAATGCGTACGTATATGTCTTTACTCTGCAAAACTGTATTTCCTTATGAAGTGGTATTCTTACATATCCTTTCGAGAGAAAACTGTCCTGTGCCTTCTCTTTTGAGGCTACACACTTAGACATACACGCAACATGAAAGCTTTTCGACTTACAACGTGTTGTTTAGGAAAAACAAGATAATTTCGCACGATGCGGGATTTCCTTAAAACGTGATTTTCTGAAAAATTTTGACGAAAGAAAATTCTCCTTTTGGTTCTCTTTAGATGCTACATGTTAAGACGTACACGCCACAACAATTCTTTTCGAGATACAACGTGTAGTTTTGGAGATACAAGCTAATTTTGTACGGTGCGTTATTTCTTCTCGTAAAGAGTTTCCAATGCGTACGTATATGTCTTTACTCTGCAAAACTGTATTTCCTTATGAAGTGGTATTCTTACATATCCTTTCGAGAGAAAACTGTCCTGTGCCTTCTCTTTTGAGGCTACACACTTAGACATACACGCAACATGAAAGCTTTTCGACTTACAACGTGTTGTTTAGGAAAAACAAGATAATTTCGCACGATGCGGGATTTCCTTAAAACGTGATTTTCTGAAAAATTTTGACGAAAGAAAATTCTCCTTTTGGTTCTCTTTAGATGCTACATGTTAAGACGTACACGCCACAACAATTCTTTTCGAGCTACAACGTGTAGTTTTGGAGATACAAGCTAATTTTGTACGATGCGTTATTTCTTCTCGTAAAGAGTTTCCAATGCGTACGTATATGTCTTTACTCTGCAAAACTGTATTTCCTTATGAAGTGGTATTCTTACATATCCTTTCGAGAGAAAACTGTCCTGTGCCTTCTCTTTTGAGGCTACACACTTAGACATACACGCAACATGAAAGCTTTTCGACTTACAACGTGTTGTTTAGGAAAAACAAGATAATTTCGCACGATGCGGGATTTCCTTAAAACGTGATTTTCTGAAAAATTTTGACGAAAGAAAATTCTCCTTTTGGTTCTCTTTAGATGCTACATGTTAAGACGTACACGCCACAACAATTCTTTTCGAGATACAACGTGTAGTTTTGGAGATACAAGCTAATTTTGTACGGTGCGTTATTTCTTCTCGTAAAGAGTTTCCAATGCGTACGTATATGTCTTTACTCTGCAAAACTGTATTTCCTTATGAAGTGGTATTCTTACATATCCTTTCGAGAGAAAACTGTCCTGTGCCTTCTCTTTTGAGGCTACACACTTAGACATACACGCAACATGAAAGCTTTTCGACTTACAACGTGTTGTTTAGGAAAAACAAGATAATTTCGCACGATGCGGGATTTCCTTAAAACGTGATTTTCTGAAAAATTTTGACGAAAGAAAATTCTCCTTTTGGTTCTCTTTAGATGCTACATGTTAAGACGTACACGCCACAACAATTCTTTTCGAGCTACAACGTGTAGTTTTGGAGATACAAGCTAATTTTGTACGGTGCGTTATTTCTTCTCGTAAAGAGTTTCCAATGCGTACGTATATGTCTTTACTCTGCAAAACTGTATTTCCTTATGAAGTGGTATTCTTACATATCCTTTCGAGAGAAAACTGTCCTGTGCCTTCTCTTTTGAGGCTACACACTTAGACATACACGCAACATGAAAGCTTTTCGACTTACAACGTGTTGTTTAGGAAAAACAAGATAATTTCGCACGATGCGGGATTTCCTTAAAACGTGATTTTCTGAAAAATTTTGACGAAAGAAAATTCTCCTTTTGGTTCTCTTTAGATGCTACATGTTAAGACGTACACGCCACAACAATTCTTTTCGAGCTACAACGTGTAGTTTTGGAGATACAAGCTAATTTTGTACGATGCGTTATTTCTTCTCGTAAAGAGTTTCCAATGCGTACGTATATGTCTTTACTCTGCAAAACTGTATTTCCTTATGAAGTGGTATTCTTACATATCCTTTCGAGAGAAAACTGTCCTGTGCCTTCTCTTTTGAGGCTACACACTTAGACATACACGCAACATGAAAGCTTTTCGACTTACAACGTGTTGTTTAGGAAAAACAAGATAATTTCGCACGATGCGGGATTTCCTTAAAACGTGATTTTCTGAAAAATTTTGACGAAAGAAAATTCTCCTTTTGGTTCTCTTTAGATGCTACATGTTAAGACGTACACGCCACAACAATTCTTTTCGAGCTACAACGTGTAGTTTTGGAGATACAAGCTAATTTTGTACGGTGCGTTATTTCTTCTCGTAAAGAGTTTCCAATGCGTACGTATATGTCTTTACTCTGCAAAACTGTATTTCCTTATGAAGTGGTATTCTTACATATCCTTTCGAGAGAAAACTGTCCTGTGCCTTCTCTTTTGAGGCTACACACTTAGACATACACGCAACATGAAAGCTTTTCGACTTACAACGTGTTGTTTAGGAAAAACAAGATAATTTCGCACGATGCGGGATTTCCTTAAAACGTGATTTTCTGAAAAATTTTGACGAAAGAAAATTCTCCTTTTGGTTCTCTTTAGATGCTACATGTTAAGACGTACACGCCACAACAATTCTTTTCGAGATACAACGTGTAGTTTTGGAGATACAAGCTAATTTTGTACGATGCGTTATTTCTTCTCGTAAAGAGTTTCCAATGCGTACGTATATGTCTTTACTCTGCAAAACTGTATTTCCTTATGAAGTGGTATTCTTACATATCCTTTCGAGAGAAAACTGTCCTGTGCCTTCTCTTTTGAGGCTACACACTTAGACATACACGCAACATGAAAGCTTTTCGACTTACAACGTGTTGTTTAGGAAAAACAAGATAATTTCGCACGATGCGGGATTTCCTTAAAACGTGATTTTCTGAAAAATTTTGACGAAAGAAAATTCTCCTTTTGGTTCTCTTTAGATGCTACATGTTAAGACGTACACGCCACAACAATTCTT
Source organism: Apodemus sylvaticus (assembly GCF_947179515.1). Classification (NCBI taxonomy): domain Eukaryota; kingdom Metazoa; phylum Chordata; class Mammalia; order Rodentia; family Muridae; genus Apodemus; species Apodemus sylvaticus. The sequence goes on along the minus strand of NW_026263042.1, from coordinate 102,704 downwards.
TTCGAGATACAACGTGTAGTTTTGGAGATACAAGCTAATTTTTTACGATGCGTTATTTCTTCTCGTAAAGAGTTTCCAATGCGTACGTATATGTCTTTACTCTGCAAAACTGTATTTCCTTATGAAGTGGTATTCTTACATATCCTTTCGAGAGAAAACTGTCCTGTGCCTTCTCTTTTGAGGCTACACACTTAGACATACACGCAACATGAAAGCTTTTCGACTTACAACGTGTTGTTTAGGAAAAACAAGATAATTTCGCACGATGCGGGATTTCCTTAAAACGTGATTTTCTGAAAAATTTTGACGAAAGAAAATTCTCCTTTTGGTTCTCTTTAGATGCTACATGTTAAGACGTACACGCCACAACAATTCTTTTCGAGATACAACGTGTAGTTTTGGAGATACAAGCTAATTTTGTACGATGCGTTATTTCTTCTCGTAAAGAGTTTCCAATGCGTACGTATATGTCTTTACTCTGCAAAACTGTATTTCCTTATGAAGTGGTATTCTTACATATCCTTTCGAGAGAAAACTGTCCTGTGCCTTCTCTTTTGAGGCTACACACTTAGACATACACGCAACATGAAAGCTTTTCGACTTACAATGTGTTGTTTAGGAAAAACAAGATAATTTCGCACGATGCGGGATTTCCTTAAAACGTGATTTTCTGAAAAATTTTGACGAAAGAAAATTCTCCTTTTGGTTCTCTTTAGATGCTACATGTTAAGACGTACACGCCACAACAATTCTTTTCGAGCTACAACGTGTAGTTTTGGAGATACAAGCTAATTTTGTACGATGCGTTATTTCTTCTCGTAAAGAGTTTCCAATGCGTACGTATATGTCTTTACTCTGCAAAACTGTATTTCCTTATGAAGTGGTATTCTTACATATCCTTTCGAGAGAAAACTGTCCTGTGCCTTCTCTTTTGAGGCTACACACTTAGACATACACGCAACATGAAAGCTTTTCGACTTACAACGTGTTGTTTAGGAAAAACAAGATAATTTCGCACGATGCGGGATTTCCTTAAAACGTGATTTTCTGAAAAATTTTGACGAAAGAAAATTCTCCTTTTGGTTCTCTTTAGATGCTACATGTTAAGACGTACACGCCACAACAATTCTTTTCGAGATACAACGTGTAGTTTTGGAGATACAAGCTAATTTTGTACGATGCGTTATTTCTTCTCGTAAAGAGTTTCCAATGCGTACGTATATGTCTTTACTCTGCAAAACTGTATTTCCTTATGAAGTGGTATTCTTACATATCCTTTCGAGAGAAAACTGTCCTGTGCCTTCTCTTTTGAGGCTACACACTTAGACATACACGCAACATGAAAGCTTTTCGACTTACAACGTGTTGTTTAGGAAAAACAAGATAATTTCGCACGATGCGGGATTTCCTTAAAACGTGATTTTCTGAAAAATTTTGACGAAAGAAAATTCTCCTTTTGGTTCTCTTTAGATGCTACATGTTAAGACGTACACGCCACAACAATTCTTTTCGAGATACAACGTGTAGTTTTGGAGATACAAGCTAATTTTTTACGATGCGTTATTTCTTCTCGTAAAGAGTTTCCAATGCGTACGTATATGTCTTTACTCTGCAAAACTGTATTTCCTTATGAAGTGGTATTCTTACATATCCTTTCGAGAGAAAACTGTCCTGTGCCTTCTCTTTTGAGGCTACACACTTAGACATACACGCAACATGAAAGCTTTTCGACTTACAACGTGTTGTTTAGGAAAAACAAGATAATTTCGCACGATGCGGGATTTCCTTAAAACGTGATTTTCTGAAAAATTTTGACGAAAGAAAATTCTCCTTTTGGTTCTCTTTAGATGCTACATGTTAAGACGTACACGCCACAACAATTCTTTTCGAGATACAATGTGTAGTTTTGGAGATACAAGCTAATTTTGTACTATGCGTTATTTCTTCTCGTAAAGAGTTTCCAATGCGTACGTATATGTCTTTACTCTGCAAAACTGTATTTCCTTATGAAGTGGTATTCTTACATATCCTTTCGAGAGAAAACTGTCCTGTGCCTTCTCTTTTGAGGCTACACACTTAGACATACACGCAACATGAAAGCTTTTCGACTTACAACGTGTTGTTTAGGAAAAACAAGATAATTTCGCACGATGCGGGATTTCCTTAAAACGTGATTTTCTGAAAAATTTTGACGAAAGGAAATTCTCCTATGGGTTCTCTTTTCAGGCTACACGTTTAGACGTACAGGCCACACCAAATCTTTTTAAGTTACAACGTGTTGTTTAGGAGATACAAGCTAATTTCTTACGATGCGTTATTTCTTCTCGTAAAGTTTTTTCCAATATGTAAGTATTTGTCTTTACTCTGCAACACTGTATTTCCTAAAAACGTGGTATTCTTACACATTCTTTCGAGAAAAATCTCTCCTTTGCATTCTCTTTTGAGGCTACATGCTTAGACATACACGCAACACCAAAGCTTTTCGAGTTACAACGTGTTGTTTAGGAAAAACAAGATAATTTCGCACGATGCGGGATTTCCTTAAAACATGGTTTTCTGACAAATTTTGACGAAAGAAAATACTCCTGTGGGTTCTCTTTTGAGGCTACACATTTAGACGTACATGCCACACCAAATCATTTCGAGTTACAACGTGTTGTTTAGGAGAAACAAGCTAATTTTTTACGATGCGTTATTTCTTCTCATAAAGTTTTAGTGTTTCCATTACGTACATATTTGCCTTTACTCTGCAACACTGTATTTCCTTATAACGTGGTATTCTTGCATATTCTTTCGAGAGAAAACTCTCCTGTGCGTTCTCCTTTGAGGCTACATGCTTAAACATTCACGCAACACCAAAGCTTTTCGATTTACAACGTGTTGTTTAGGAAAAACAAGATAATTTCGCAAGATGCGGGATTTCCTTAAAACGTGGTTTTCTGACAAATTTTGACGAAATAAAAACTCTCCTGTGGGTACTCTTTTGAGGCTACACGTTTAGACGTGCACCCCACACCAAATCTTTTCGAGTTACAACGAGTTGTTTAGGACATACAAGCTAATTTTGCCAGATGCGTTATTTCTCTCATAAAGTGTTTCCAATATGTACGTATTTGTCTTTACTCTGCAACATTGTATTTCCTTATAACGTGGTATCCTTACGTATTCTTTCGAGAGAAAACTCTCCTGTGCGTTCTCTTTTGAGGCTACACGCTTAGACATACACGCAACACCAAAGCATTTCGAGTTAAAACGTTTTGTTTAGGAAAAACAAGATAATTTCGCAAGATGCGGGATTTCCTTAAAACGTGGTTTTCTGACAAATTTTGACGAAAGAAAATTATCCTGTGGGTTCTCTTTTGAGGCTACAAGTTTAGACGTACACACCACACCAAATCTTTCAAGTTATAATGTGTTGTTTAGGAGATACAAACTAATTTTGTAAGATGCCTTATTTCTTCTCGTAAAGTTTAAGTTTTTCCAATAAGTACGTATTTGTCTTTACTCTGCAACACTGTATTTCCTTATAACGTGGTATTCTTACATATTCTTTCGAGAGAAAACTCTCCTGGGCATTCTCCTTTGAGGTTACAGGCTTAGACATACACGCAACACCAAAGCTTTTCGAGTTAAAACGTTTTGTTTAGGAAAAACAAGATAATTTCGCACGATGCGGAATTTCCTTAATACGTGGTTTTCTGACAAATTTTGACCAAAGAAAATTCGCCTATGGGTTCTCTTTTGAGGCTACACGTTTAGACGTACAGGCCACACCAAATCTTTTTAAGTTACAACGTGTTGTTTAGGATATACAAGCTAATTTTGTACGATGCGTTATTTCTTCTCTTAAGTTTAAGTTTTTCCAATAAGTACATATTTGTCTTTACTCTGCAACACTGTATTTCCTTATAACGTGGTATTCTTACATATTCTTTCGAGAGAAAACTCTCCTGTGCGTTCTCTTTTGAGGCTACACGCTTAGACATACACGCAACACCAAAGCTTTTCGAGTTTAAACGTTTTGTTTAAGAAAAACAAGATAATTTCGCAGAATGCGGGTTTTCCTTAAAACGTGGTTTTCTGACAAATTTTGATGAAAGAAAATTTTCCTGTGGGTTCTCTTTTGAGGCTACTCGTTTAGACATAAACACCACACCAAATCTTTTCGAGTTATAATGTGTTGTTTAGGAGATACAAACTAATTTTGTAAGATGCCTTATTTCTTCTCGTAAGGTTTAAGTTTTTCCAATAAGTACGTATTTGTCTTTACTCTGCAACACTGTATTTCCTTATAACGTGGTATTCTTACATATTCTTTCGAGAGAAAACTCTCCTGTGTCTTCTCTTTTGAGGCTACACGCTTAGACATACACGCAACATGAAAGCTTTTCGAGTTAAAACGTTTGGTTTAGGAAAAACAAGATAATGTCGCACTATGCGGGATTTCCTTAATACATGGTTTTCTGACAAATTTTGACCAAAGAAAATTCTCCTATGGGTTCTCTTTTCAGGCTACACGTTTAGACGTACAGGCCACACCAAATCTTTTTATGTTACAACGTGTTGTTTAGGAGATACAAGCTAATTTCTTACGATGCGTTATTTCTTCTCGTAAAGTTTTTCCAAGACGTAAGTATTTTTCTTTTCTCTGCAACACTGTATTTCCTAATAACGTGGTATTCTTACATATTCTTTTGAGAAAAAACTCTCCTGTGCGTTCTCTTTTGAGGCTACACGCTTAGACATACACGCAACACCAAAGCTTTTCGAGTTACAACGTGTTGTTTAGGAAAAACAAGATATTTTTGCACGATGCGGGATTTCCTTAAAACGTGGTTTTCTGACAAATTTTGACGAAAGAAAATACTCCTGTGGGTTCTCTTTTGAGGCTACACATTTAGACGTACACGCCACACCAAATCTTTTCGAGTTACAACGTGTTGTTTAGGAGAAACAAGCTAATTTTTCTACGATGCGTTATTTCTTCTCATAAAGTTTAAGTGTTTCCATTACGTACATATTTGCCTTTACTCTGCAACACTGTATTTCCTTATAACGTGGTATTCTTGCATATTCTTTTTTTTTTTGTCTTTTTTTTTATTTGATATAATTTATTTACATTTCAAATGATTTCCCCTTTTCTAGCCCCCCCCCACTCCCCGAAAGTCCCGTAAGCCCCCTTCTCTTCCCCTGTCCTCCCTCCCACCCCTTCCCAGTTCCCCGTTCTGGTTTTGCCAAATACTGTTTCACTGAGTCTTTCCAGAACCAGGGACCACTCCTGCTTTCTTCTTGTATCTCATTTGATGTGTGGATTATGTTTTGGGTATTCCAGTTTTCTAGGTTAATAACCACTTATTAGTGAGTGCATACCATGATTCACCTTTTGAGTCTGGGTTACCTCACTTAGTATGATGTTCTCTAGCTCCATCCATTTGCCTAAGAATTTCATGAATTCATTGTTTCTAATGGCTGAATAGTACTCCATTGTGTAGATATACCACATTTTTTGTATCCACTCTTCTGTTGAGGGATACCTGGGTTCTTTCCAGCATCTGGCAATTATAAATAGGGCTGCTATGAACATAGTAGAGCATGTATCCTTATTACATGGTGGGGAATCCTCTGGGTATATGCCCAGGAGTGGTATAGCAGGATCTTCTGGAAGTGAGGTGCCCAGTTTTCGGAGGAACCGCCAGACTGCTTTCCAGAGTGGTTGTACCAATTTGCAACCCCACCAGCAGTGGAGGAGTGTTCCTCTTTCTCCGCACCCTCTCCAACACCTGCTGTCTCCTGAATTTTTAATCTTAGCCATTCTGACTGGTGTAAGATGAAATCTTAGGGTTGTTTTGATTTGCATTTCCCTAATGACTAATGAAGTGGAGCATTTTTTAAGATGCTTCTCCGCCATCCGAAGTTCTTCAGGTGAGAATTCTTTGTTTAACTCTGTACCCCATTTTTTAATAGGGTTGTTCGGTTTTCTGGAGTCTAACTTCTTGAGTTCTTTATATATATTGGATATTAGCCCTCTATCTGATGTAGGATTGGTGAAGATCTTTTCCCAATTTGTTGGTTGCCGATCTGTCCTCTTGATGGTGTCCTTTGCCTTACAGAAACTCTGTAACCTTATGAGGTCCCATTTGTCAATTCTTGCTCTTAGAGCATGCGCTATTGGTGTTCTGTTCAGAAACTTTCTCCCTGTACCGATGTCCTCAAGGGTCTTCCCCAGTTTCTTTTCTATTAGCTTCAGAGTGTCTGGCTTTATGTGGAGGTCCTTGATCCATTTGGATTTGAGCTTAGTACAAGGAGACAAGGATGGATCAATTCGCATTCTTCTGCATGCTGCCCTCCAGTTGAACCAGCACCATTTGTTGAAAAGGCTATCTTTTTTCCATTGGATGTTTTCAGCCTCTTTGTCGAGGATCAAGTGGCCATAGGTGTGTGGGTTCATTTCTGGATCTTCAATCCTGTTCCATTGATCCTCCTGCCTGTCACTGTACCAATACCATGCAGTTTTTAACACTATTGCTCTGTAGTATTGCTTGAGGTCAGGGATACTGATTCCCCCAGATTTTCTTTTGTTGCTGAGAATAGTTTTAGCTATCCTGGGTTTTTTGTTGTTCCAGATGAATTTGATAATTGCTCTTTCTAAAGAGAGAGATGCCCATGAATATACAAGAAGCCTACAGAACTCCAAACAGACTGGACCAGAACAGAAATACTTCCCGTCACATAATAATCAAAACACCAAATGTTCTAAACAAAGAAAGAATACTAAAGGCAGTAAGAGAAAAAGGCCAAGTAACATATAAAGGAAGACCTATCAGAATCACAGCAGACTTTTCACCTGAGACTATGAAGGCTAGAAGGTCCTGGGCAGATCTCATGCAGACTCTAAGAGAACACAAATGCCAACCAAAACTACTATATCCAGCAAAACTCTCAATCACCATAGATGGAGAAACTAAGATATTTCACGACAAAACCAAGTTCACCCAATATCTATCCACAAACCCAGCCCTAAAAAGGATAATAGGAGGACAACACCAATACAAGGAGGGAAACTCCACCCTGAAAAAAGCAAGATAGTAACCTTTCATCAAACCCAAATAAGTTAAGCAATCAAATTTAAAAAATAACGTCAAAAATGATAGGAAGTAACAATCACTATTCCTTAATATCTCTTAACATCAATGGACTCAATGCCCCAATAAAAAGACACAGACTAACTGACTGGATACGTAAACAGGACCCTACATTTTGCTGCTTACAGGAAACACACCTCAGGGTCAAAGACAAACACTACCTTAGAGTAAAAGGCTGGAAGACAATTTTACAAGCAAATGGTCTCAGGAAACAAGCTGGAGTAGCCATTTTAATATCAGATAAAATTGACTTTCAACCCAAAGTCATCAAAAGAGACTCTGAGGGACACTTCTTGCTGGTCAAAGGAAAAATACAACAAGAAGAACTCTCAATCCTGAACATCTATGCTCCAAATGCAAGGGCACCCTCTTTCATAAAAGAAACTTTATTAAAACTCAAAGCACACATTGCACCTAACACAATAATTGTGGGTGACTTCAACACTGCACTTTCCTCAATGGACCGATCAGGAAAACAGAAACTAAACAAGGACACAATTCTTGCATATTCTTTCGAGAGAAAACTCTCCTGTGCGTTCTCCTTTGAGGCTACATGCTTAGACATTCACGCAACACCAAAGCTTTTCGAGTTACAACGTGTTGTTTAGGAAAAACAAGATAATTTCGCAAGATGCGGGATTTCCTTAAAACGTGGTTTTCTGACAAATTTTGACGAAATAAAACTCTCCTGTGGGTACTCTTGTGAGGCTACACGTTTAGACGTACAAGCCACACCAAATCTTTTCAAGTTACAACGTGTTGTTTAGGAGATACAAGCTAATTTTGTACGATGCGTTATTTCTTCTCGTAAAGTTTTAGTTTTTCCAGTAAGTACGTATTTGTCTTTACTCTGCAACACTGTATTTCCTTATAACGTGGTATTCTTACATATTCTTTTGAGAGAAAACTCTCCTGTGCGTTCTCTTTTGAGGCTACACGCTTAGACATACACGCAACACCAAAGCATTTCGAGTTAAAACGTTTTGTTTAGGAAAAACAAGATAATTTCGCACGATGCGGGATTTCATTAATACGTGGTTTTCTGACAAATTTTGACCAAAGAAAATTCTCCTATGGCTTCTTTCTTCAGGCTACACGTTTAGACGTACAGGCCACACCAAATCTTTTTAAGTTGCAACGTGTTGTTTAGTAGATACAAGCTAATTTTGTACGATGCGTTATTTCTTCTCGTAAAGTTTTTCCAATACATAAGTATTTGTCTTTACTCTGCAACACTGTATTTCCTAATAACGTGGTATTCTTACATATTCTTTCGAGAAAAAACTCTCCTTTGCGTTCTCCTTTGAGGCTACACGCTTACACATACACGCAACACCAAAGCTTTTCGAGTTACAACGTGTTGTTTAGGAGATACAAGCTAATTTCTTACGATGCGTTATTTCTTCTCTTAAAGTTTTTCCAAGACGTAAGTATTTGTCTTTACTCTGCAACATTGTATTTCCTAATAACGTGGTATTCTTACATATTCTTTCGAGAAAAAACTCTCCTTTGCGTTCTCTTTTGAGGCTACACGCTTAGACATACACGCAACACCAAAGCTTTTCGAGTTACAACGTGTTGTTTAGGAAAAACAAGATAATTTCGCATGGTGCGGGATTTCCTTAAAACGTGGTTTTCTGACAAATTTTGACGAAAGAAAATACTCCGTGGGTTCTCTTTTGAGGCTACACATTTAGACGTACACGCCACAGCAAATCTTTTCGAGTTACAACGTGTTGTTTAGGAGAAACAAGCTAATTTTTTTACGATGCGTTATTTCTTCTCATAAAGTTTAAGTGTTTCCATTATGTACTTATTTGCCTTTACTCTGCAACACTGTATTTCCTTATAACGTGGTATTCTTGCATATTCTTTCGAGAGAAAACTCTCCTGTGCGTTCTCCTTTGAGGCTACATGCTTAGACATTCAAGCAACACCAAATCTTTTCGAGTTACAACGTGTTGTTTAGGAGATACAAGCTAATTTTTTTACGATGCGTTATTTCTTCTCATAAAGTTTAAGTGTTTCCATTACGTACATATTTGCCTTTACTCTGCAACACTGTATTTCCTTATAACGTGGTATTTTTGCATATTCTTTCGAGAGAAAACTCTCCTGTGCGTTCCCCTTTGAGGCTACATGCTTAGACATACATGCAACACCAAAGCTTTTCGAGTTACAACGTGTTTTTTAGGAAAAACAAGATAATTTCACACGATGCGGGATTTCTTTAAAACGTGGTTTTCTGACAAATTTTGACGAAAGAAAATTATCCTGTGGGTTCTCTTTTTAGGCTACACGTTTAGACGTACACACCACACCAAATCTTTTCGAGTTATAACGTGTTGTTTCGGAGATACAAACTAATTTTGTAAGATGCCTTATTTCTTCTCGTAAAGTTTAAGTTTTTCCAATATGTACGTATTTGTCTTTACTCTGCAACACTGTATTTCCTTATAACGTGGTATTCTTACACATTCTTTCGAGAGAAAACTCTCCTGTGCATTCTCTTTTGAGGCTATACGCTTTGACATACACGCAACACCAAAGTTTTTCGAGTTACAATGTGTTGTTTAGGAAAAACAAGATAATTTAGCATGATGCGGGATTTCCTTAAAACGTGGTTTTCTGACAAATTTTGACGAAAGAAAATACTCCTGTGGGTTCTCTTTTGAGGCTACACATTTAGACGTGCCCGAGACACTAAATCTTGTCGAGTTACAACGTGTTGTTTAGGAGATACAAGCTAATTTTTTTACGATGCATTATTTCTTCTCATAAAGTTTAAGTGTTTCCATTATGTAAATATTTGGCTTTACTCTGCAACACTGTATTTCCTTATAACGAGGTATTCTTGCATATTCTTTCGAGAGAAAACTCTCCTGTGCGGTCTCCTTTGAGGCTACATGCTTAGACATACACTCAACTCCAAAGCTTTTCGAGTTACAACATGTTGTTTAGGAAAAACAACATAATTTCGCACGATGCGGGATTTCCTTAAAACGTGGTTTTCTGACAAATTTTGACCAAATAAAACTCTCCTGTGTGTACTATTTTGAGGCTACACTTTTAGACGTACACGCCACACCAAATCTTTTCGAGTTACAACCTGTTGTTTAGGAGATACAAGCTAATTTTTTACGATGCGTTATTTCTTCTCGTAAAGTGTTTCCAATAAGTACGTATTTGTCTTTACTCTGCAACACGGTATTTCCTTAATACGTGGATTTCTTACATATTCTTTCGAGAGAAAACTCTCCTGTGCGTTCTCTTTTGAGGGTACACGCTTAAACATACACGCAACACCAAAGCTTTTCGAGTTACAATGTGTTGTTTATGAAGAACAAGATAATTTCTCACGATGCGGGATTTCCTTAAAACGTGGTTTTCTGACAAATTTTGACGAACGAAAATTGTCCTGTGGTTCTCTTTTGAGGCTACACCTTTAGACGTACACGCCACACCAAATCTTTTCGAGTTACAACGTGTTGTTTAGGAGATACAAGCTAATTTTGTACGATGCTTTATTTCATCTCGTAAAGTTTAAGGGTTTCCAATAAGTACATATTTGTCTTTACTCTGCAACACTGTACTTCCTTATAACGTGGTATTCTCACATATTCTTTCGAGAGAAAACTCTCCTGTGTGTTCTCTTTTGAGGCTACACGCTTAGACATACACGCATCACCAAAGATTTTCGAGTTACTACGTGTTGTTTAGGAAAAACAAGATAATTTCACACGATGCTGGATTTCCTTAAAACGTGCTTTTCTGAAACTTTGACGAAAGAAAATTCTCCTATGGGTTCTCTTTTGAGGCTACAAGTTTAGACGTACACGCCACACCAAATCTTTTCGAGTTACAAAGTGTTGTTTAGGAGATACGAGCTAATTTTGTACGATGCTGTATTTCATCTCGTAAAGTTTAAGGGTTTCCAATACGTACGTATTTTTCTTTACTCTGCAACACTGTATTTCCTTATAACGTGGTATTCTTACATATTCTTTTGAGAGAAAACTCCCCTGTGTGTTCTCTTTTAAGGCTACACGCTGAGACATACACGCAGCACCAAAGGATTTCGAGTTACTATGTGTTGTTTAGGAAAAACAAGATAATTTCGCACGATGTAGGATTTCCTTAATACGTGGTTTTGTGACAAATTTGACCAAAGAAAATTCTCCAGTGTGTTCTCTTATTGAGGCTACACGTTTAGACGTACCTGCCACACCAAACATTTTCGAGTTACAACGTGTTGTTTAGGAGATACAAGCTAATTTTTTATGATGCGTTATTTCTTCACGTAAAGTGTTTCCAATACGTACATATTTGTCTTTACTCTGCAACACTGTATTTCCTTATAACCTGGTATTCTTACTTATTTTTTTGAGTGAAAACTCTCCTGTGTGTTCTCTTTTGAGGCTACACACTGAGACATACACGCAACACCCAAGCTTTTTGAGTTACAACGTGTTGTTTAGGAAAAACAAGATAATTTCGCAGGATGCGGGATTTCGTTAAAACCTTGTTTTCTGACCAATTTTGACGAAAGAAAATTCTCCAGTGGGTTCTCTTTTGAGGCTAAACTTTTAGACATACACGCCAAACTAAATGTTTTCAAGTTTCCACTTGTTGTTTAGGAGATACAAGCTAATATTGTGTGATGCTTAATTTCTTCTCGTAATGTGTTTCCAATATGTACGTATTTGTCTTTACTCTGCAACACTGTATTTCCTTATAACGTTGAATTCTTACATGTTCTAATGAGAGAAAACTCTCCTGTGCATTCTCTTTTGAGGCTACACGCTTAGACATACACGCAACACCAAAGCTTTTCGAGTTACCACTTGTTGTTTAGGAAAAACAAGATAATTTCGCACGATGCGGTATTTCCTTAAAACGTGGTTTTCTGACAAATTTTGACGAAAGAAAATTCTCCTTTGTGTTCTCCTTTGAGGCTACACGTTTAGACATACACGCCAAACCAAATCTTTTCGACTTACCATGTGTTGTTTAGGAGATACAAGCTAATTTTGTTCGATGCGTTATTTCTTCTCGTAAAATATTCCCAATATGTAAATATTTGTCTTTACTCTGCAACACTGTATTTCCTTATAACGTGGTATTCTTACATATTCTTTCGAGAGAAAACTATCTTGTGCGTTCCGTTTTGAGGCTACACACTTAGACATACAGGCAACACCAAAGCTTTTCGAGTTACAACGTGTTGTTAATGAATAAAAAGATAATTTCGCACGATGCGGGATTTATTTAAAACGTGGTTTTCTGAAAAATTTGACAAAGGAAAATTCTTCTGTGGGATTTCCTTTTGAGGCTACACGTATAGACGTACACGTCACACCAAATCTTTTCGAGTTACAACGTGTTGTTTAGGAGATACAAGCTAATTTTGTACGATGCATTATTTCTTCTCGTAAAGTGTTTCCAATATGTACTTATTTGCCTTTAGTCTACAAAATTGTATTTCTTTATAACGTGGTATTCTTACATATTCCTTCGAGAGAAAACTCTCCTGTGCCTTCTCTTTTGAGGCTCCACGCTTAGACATACACGCAACACCAAAGCTTTTCGAGTTACAACATGTTGTTTAGGAAAAAGAAGATGATTTCGCACGATGCGGGATTTCCTTAAAATGTGGTGTTCTGAAAAATTTTAACGAAAGAAAATTCTTCTCTGGGTTCTTTTTGAGGCTACACGTTTAGACGTACACGCCACACCAAATCTTTTCGAGTTACAACGTGTTGTTTAGGAGATACAAGCTAATTTTGTACGATGCTTTATTTCATCTCGTAAAGTTTAAGGGTTTCCAATACGTAAGTATTTGTCATTATTCTGCAACAGTGGACTTCCTTATAACGTGGTATTCTCACATATTCTTTCGAGAGAAAAGTCTCCTGTGTGTTCTCTTATGAGGCTACACGCTTAGACATACACGCAACACCAAAGCTTTTCGAGTTACAATGCGTTGTTTAGGAAAAACAAGATAATTTCGCACGATGCGGGATTTCCTTAATATGTGGTTTTCTGACAAATTTTGACCAAATAAAACTCTCCTGTGTGTACTCTTTTGAGGCTACACGTTTAGACGTACATGCCACACCAAATCCTTTCGAGTTACCACGTGTTGTTTAGGAGATACACGCTAATTTTGTACGATGCATTATTTCTTCTCGTAAAGTGTTTCCAATATGTACGTATTTGTCTTTACTCTGCAACACTGTATTTCCTTATAACGTTGTATTCTTACATGTCTTTCGAGAGAAAACTCTCTTGTGCATTGTCTTTAGAGGAAACATGCTCAGTCATACACGCAACAACAACGTTTTCGAGTTACAACCTGTTGTTTAGGAAAAACAAGATAATTTTGCACGATGCGGGATTTCCTTAAAACGTGGTTTTTTGACAAATTTTGACGAAAGAAAATTCTCCTGTGGTTTCTGTTTTGAGGCTACACGTGTAGACGTACAAGCCACACCAAATATTTTCGAGTTACAACGTGTTCTTTAGGAGATACAAGCAAATATTGTACGATGCGTTATTTCTTCCCTAAAGTGTTTCCAATATGTACTTATTTGTCTTTACTCTGCAACACTGTATTTTCTTATAACGTGGTATTCTTACATATTCTTTCTAGGGAAAACTCTCCTGTGGATTCTCTTTTGAGGCTACACGCTTAGACAAACAAGGAACGCCAAAGCTTTTCGAGTTGCAACGTGTTGTTTAGGAAAAACAAGATAATTTCTCACGATGCAAGATTTCCATAAAACGTGGATTTCTGACAAATTTTGACGAAAGAAAGTTCTCCTGTGGGTTCTCTTTTGAGGCTACACGTGTAGAGGTATGAGCCACACCAAATCTTTTCGAGTTAAAACCTGTTGTTTAGGAGATACAAGCTAATTTTGTATTATGCTTTATTTCTTCTCTTAAAGTGTTTCCAATACGTACGTAATTGTCTTTACTCTGCAACACTGTATTTCCTTATAACGTGGTATTCTTACATATTCTTTCGAGAGAAAACTCTCCTGTGCATTCTCTTTTGAGGCTACACACTTAGATATACACGCAACACCAAAGCTTTTCGAGTTAGAACTTGTTGTTTAGGAAAAACAAGATAATTTCGCACGATGCGAGATTTCCTTAAAATGTGTTTTCTGACAAATTTTGATGAAAGAATATTCTCCTGTCGGTTCTCGTTTGAGGCTACACTTTTAGACGTACATGTCACACCAAATCTTTTCGAGTTACAACGTGTTGTTTAGGAGATACAAGCTACTTTTTTAAGATGCGTTATTTCTTCTCGTAAAGTGTTTCCAATATGTACTTATTTGTCTTTACTCTGCAAAATTGTATTTCCTTTTAACGTGGTATTCTTACATATTCTTTCGAGAGAAAAGTCTCCTGTGCCTTCTCTTTGGAGGCTCCACGCTTACACATACACGCAACACCAAAGCTTTTCGAGTTACAACATGTTGTTTAGGAAAAAGATGATTTCGTACGATGAGGGATTTCCTTAAAACGTGGTTTTCTGAAAAATTTTGAAGGAAGAAAATTCTCCTGTGGGTTCTCTTTTGATGCTACACATTTACACGTACATGCCACACCAAATCTTTTCTAGGTACAACCTTTTGTTTAGGAGAAACAAGCTAATTTTCTACGATGTGTTCTTTTCATAAAGTGTCTCCAATACGTACATATTTGTCTTTACTCTGCAACATTGTATTTCCTTATAACGTGGTATTTTTACATATTCTTTCGAGAGAAAACTATCCTGTGCGTTCCCTTTTGAGGCTACACACTGAGACATACAGGCAACACCAAAGCTTTTCGAGTTACAACGTGTTGTTTATGAAAAACAAGATAATTTCGCACGATGCAGGATTTCCTTAAAACGTGGTTTTCTGACAAATTTTGAAGAAAGAAAATTCTCCTGTCGGTTCTCTTTTGAGGCTACACGTTTAGACGTACACGACACGCCAAATCCTTTCGAGTTACCACGTGTTGTTTAGGAGATACACGCTAATTTTGTACGATGCGTTATTTTTTCTCGTAAGTGTTTCCAATATGTACGTATTTGTCTTTACTCTGCAACACTGTATTTCCTTATAACGTTTTATTCTTACATGTTCTTTCGAGAGAAAACTCTCTTGTCCATTGTCTTTAGAGGCAACATGCTCAGACATACACGCAACACCAAAGCTTTTCGAGTTAAAACGTGTTGTTTAGGAAAACAAGATAATTTTGCACGATGCGGGATTTCCTTAAAACGTGTTTTTTTGACAAATTTTGACGAAAGAAAATTCTCCTGTGGTTTCTGTTTTGAGGCTACACGTGTAGACGTACGAGCCACACCAAATATTTTCGAGTTACAACGTGTTGTTTAGGAGATACAAGCAAATATTGTACGATGCATTATTTCTTCCCTAAAGTGTTTCCAATATGTACTTATTTGTCTTTGCTCTGCAACACTGTATTTTCTTATAACGTGGTATTCTTACATATTCTTTCTAGGGAAAACTCTCCTGTGCATTCTCTTTTGAGGCTACACGCTTAGACAAACAAGCAACGCCAAAGCTTTTCGAGTTACAACGTGTTGTTTAGGAAAAACAAGATAATTTCGCAGGATGCGAGATTTCCATAAAACGTGGTTTTCTGACAAATTTTGACGAAAGAAAGTTCTCCTGTGGGTTCTCTTTTGAGGCAACACATGTAGAGGTACGAGCCACACCAAATCTTTTCGAATTATAACCTGTTGTTTAGGAGATACAAGCTAATTTTGTATTATGCTTTATTACTTCTCTTAAAGTGTTTCCAATACGTACGTAGTTGTCTTTACTCTGCAACACTGTATTTCCTTATAATGTGGTATTCTTACATATTCTTTCGAGAGAAAACTCTCCTGTGCATTCTCTTTTGAGGCTACACGCTTAGACATACACGCAACACCAAATCTTTTCGTGTTGCAATGTGTTGTTTAGGAAAAACAAGATAATTTTTCACGATGCGATATTTCCTTAAAACGTGGTTTCTGACAAATTTTGATGAAAGAAAATTCTCCTGTGGGTTCTCGTTTGAGGCTAAACTTTTAGACGTACACGTCACACTGAATCTTTTCGAGTTACAACGTGTTGTTTAGGAGATACAAGCTAATTTTGTACGATGCATTATTTCTTTTTGTAAAGTGTTTCCAATATATGCTTATTTGTCTTTACTCTGCAACACTGTATTTCCTCATAACGTGGTATTCTTACATATTCTTTCGAGAGAAAACTCTCCTGTGCCTTCTCTTTTGAGGCTCCACGCTTACACATACACGCAATACCAAAGCTTTTGGAGTTACAACATTTTGTTTAGAAAAAAGAAGATGATTTCGCATGATGCGGGATATCCTTAAAATGTGGTTTTCTGAAAAAAATTGACGAAAGAAAATTCTCCTGTGGGTTCTCTTTTGAGGCTACACGTTAAGACGTACACGCCACACCAAATATTTTCGAGTTACAACGTTTGGTTTAGGAGATACAAGCTAATTTTGTACGATGCATTACTTCTTCTCATAAAGTGTTTCCAATATGTAGGTATTTGTCTTTACTCTGCAACACTGTATTTCCTTATAACGTGGTACTCTTACATATTCTTTCGAGAGAAAACTATCCTGTGCGTTCCCTTTTGAGGCTACACACTGAGACATACAGACAACACCAAAGCTTTTCGAGTTACAACGTGTTGTTTACGAAAAACAAGATAATTTCGCACGATGCAGGATTTCCTTAAAACGTGGTTTTCTGACAAATTTTGAAGAAAGAAAATTCTCCTGTCGGTTCTCCTTTGAGGCTACACGTTTAGACGTACATGCCACACCAAATCCTTTCGAGTTACCACGTGTTGTTTAGGAGATACACGCTAATTTTGTACGATGCCTTATTTCTTCCCGTAAAGTGTTTCCAATATGTACGTATTTGTCTTTACTCTGCAACACTGTATTTCCTTATAACGTTGTATTCTTACATGTTCTTTCGAGAGAAAACTCTCTTGTGCATTGTCTTTAGAGGAAACATGCTCAGACATACACGCAACAACAAAGCTTTTCGAGTTACAATGTGTTGTTTAGGAAAAACAAGATAATTTTGCACGATGCGGGATTTCCTTAAAACGTGGTTTTTTGACAAATTTTGACGAAAGAAAATTCTCCTGTGGTTTCTGTTTTGAGGCTACACGTGTAGACGTACGAGCCACACCAAATATTTTCGAGTTACAACGTGCTGTTTAGGAGATACAAGCAAATATTGTACGATGCGTTATTTCTTCCCTAAAGTGTTTCCAATATGTACTTATTTGTCTTTACTCTGCAATACTGTATTTTCTTATAACGTGGTATTCTTACATATTCTTTCTAGGGAAAACTCTCCTGTGCATTCTCTTTTGAGGCTACACGCTTAGACAAACAAGCAACGCCAAAGCTTTTCGAGTTACAACGTGTTGTTTAGGAAAAACAAGATAATTTCGCAGGATGCGAGATTTCCATAAAACGTGGTTTTCTGACAAATTTTGACGAAAGAAAGTTCTCCTGTGGGTTCTCTTTTGAGGCAACACGTGTAGAGGTACGAGCCACACCAAATCTTTTCAAATTATAACCTGTTGTTTAAGAGATACAAGCTAATTTTGTATTATGCTTTATTTCTTCTCTTAAAGTGTTTCCAATACGTACGTAGTTGTCTTTACTCTGCAACACAGTATTTCCTTATAATGTGGTATTCTTACATATTCTTTCGAGAGAAAACTCTCCTGTGCATTCTCTTTTGAGGCTACACGCTTAGACATACACGCAACACCAAAGCTTTTTGTGTTGCAATGTGTTGTTTAGGAAAAACAAGATAATTTATCACGATGCGAGATTTCCTTAAAACGTGGTTTCTGACAAATTTTGATGAAAGAAAATTCTCCTGTGGGTTCTCGTTTGAGGCTACACTTTTAGACGTACACGTCACACCGAATCTTTTCGAGTTACAACGTGTTGTTTAGGAGATACAAGCTAATTTTGTAGGATGCATTATTTCTTTTTGTAAAGTGTTTCCAATATGTACTTATTTGTCTTTACTCTGCAACACTGTATTTCCTCATAACGTGGTATTCTTACATATTCTTTCGAGAGAAAACTCTCCTGTGCCTTCTCTTTTGAGGCTCCACGCTTACACATACACGCAACACCAAAGCTTTTCGAGTTACATCATGTTGTTTAGGATAAAGAAGATGATTTTGCACGATGCGGGATTTCCTTAAAACGTGGTTTTCTGAAAAATTTTAGAGAAAGAAAATTCTCCTGTGGGTTTTCTTTTTTAGGCTACACGTTCAGACGTACATGCCACACCAAATCCTTTCGAGTTACCACATGTTGTTTAGGAGATACACGCTAATTTTGTACGATGCGTTATTTCTTCTCGTAAAGTGTTTCCAATATGTACGTATTTGTCTTTACTCTGCAACACTGTATTTCCTTATAACGTTGTATTCTTACATGTTCTTTCGAGAGAAAACTCTCTTGTGCATTGTCTTTAGAGGAAACATGCTCAGACATACACGCAACAACAAAGCTTTTCGAGTTACAATGTGTTGTTTAGGAAAAACAAGATAATTTTGCACGATGCGGGATTTCCTTAAAACGTGGTTTTTTGACAAATTTTGACGAAAGAAAATTCTCCTGTGGTTTCTGTTTTGAGGCTACACGTGTAGACGTACGAGCCACACCAAATATTTTCGAGTTACAACGTGTTGTTTAGGAGATACAAGCAAATATTTTACGATGCGTTATTTCTTCCCTAAAGTGTTTCCAATATGTACTTATTTGTCTTTACTCTGCAATACTGTATTTTCTTATAACGTGGTATTCTTACATATTCTTTCTAGGGAAAACTCTCCTGTGCATTCTCTTTTGAGGCTACACGCTTAGACAAACAAGCAACACAAAAGCTTTTCGAGTTACAACGTGTTGTTTAGGAAAAACAAGATAATTTCGCACGATGCGAGATTTCCAAAAAAACGTGGTATTCTGACAAATTTTGACGAAAGAAAGTACTCCTGTGGGTTCTCTTTTGAGGCTACGTGTGTAGAGGTATGAGCCACACCAAATCTTTTCGAGTTATAACCTGTTGTTTAGGAGATACAAGCTAATTTTGTATTATGCTTTATTTCTTCTCTTAAAGTGTTTCCAATACGTACGTATTTGTCTTTACTCTGCAACACTGTATTTCCTTATAACGTGGTATTCTTACATTTTCTTTCGAGAGAAAACTCTCCTGTGCATTCTCTTTTGAAGCTACACGCTTAGACATACACGCAACACCAAAGCTTTTCCAGTTAGAACTTGTTGTTTAGGAAAAACAAGATAATTTCGCACGATGCGAAATTTCCTTCAAACGTGGTTTCTGACAAATTTTGATGAAAGAATATTCTCCTGTCGGTTCTCGTTTGAGGCTACACGTTTAGACGTACACGCCACACCAAATCTTTTCGAGTTACAACGTGTTGTTTAGGAGATACAAGCTAATTTTGTATGATGCGTTATTTCTTCTCGTAAGTGTTTCCAATATGTACTTATTTGTCTTTACTCTGCAAAATTGTATTTCCTTTTAACGTGGTATTCTTACATATTCTTTCGAGAGAAAACTCTCCTGTGCCTTCTCTTTGGAGGCTCCACGCTTACACATACACGCAACACCAAAGCTTTTCGAGTTACAACATGTTGTTTAGGAAAAAGATAATTTCATACGATGAGGGATTTCCTTAAAACGTGGTTTTCTGAAAAATTTTGAAGGAAGAAAATTCTCCTGTGGGTTCTCTTTTGATGCTACACATTTACACGTACATGCCACACCAAATCTTTTCGAGGTACAACCTTTTGTTTAGGAGATACAAGCTAATTTTCTAAGATGTGTTCTTTTCGTAAAGTGTTTCCAATACGTACATATTTGTCTTTACTCTGCAACATTGTATTTCCTTATAACGTGGTATTCTTACATATTCTTTCGAGAGAAAACTATCCTGTGCGTTCCCTTTTGAGGCTACACACTGAGACATACAGACAACACCAAAGCTTTTCGAGTTACAACGTGTTGTTTACGAAAAACAAGATAATTTCGCACGATGCAGGATTTCCTTAAAACGTGGTTTTCTGACAAATTTTGAAGAAAGAAAATTCTCCTGTCGGTTCTCCTTTGAGGCTACACGTTTAGACGTACATGCCACACCAAATCCTTTCGAGTTACCACGTGTTGTTTAGGAGATACACGCTAATTTTGTACGATGCCTTATTTCTTCCCGTAAAGTGTTTCCAATATGTACGTATTTGTCTTTACTCTGCAACACTGTATTTCCTTATAACGTTGTATTCTTACATGTTCTTTCGAGAGAAAACTCTCTTGTGCATTGTCTTTAGAGGAAACATGCTCAGACATACACGCAACAACAAAGCTTTTCGAGTTACAATGTGTTGTTTAGGAAAAACAAGATAATTTTGCACGATGCGGGATTTCCTTAAAACGTGGTTTTTTGACAAATTTTGACGAAAGAAAATTCTCCTGTGGTTTCTGTTTTGAGGCTACACGTGTAGACGTACGAGCCACACCAAATATTTTCGAGTTACAACGTGCTGTTTAGGAGATACAAGCAAATATTGTACGATGCGTTATTTCTTCCCTAAAGTGTTTCCAATATGTACTTATTTGTCTTTACTCTGCAATACTGTATTTTCTTATAACGTGGTATTCTTACATATTCTTTCTAGGGAAAACTCTCCTGTGCATTCTCTTTTGAGGCTACACGCTTAGACAAACAAGCAACGCCAAAGCTTTTCGAGTTACAACGTGTTGTTTAGGAAAAACAAGATAATTTCGCAGGATGCGAGATTTCCATAAAACGTGGTTTTCTGACAAATTTTGACGAAAGAAAGTTCTCCTGTGGGTTCTCTTTTGAGGCAACACGTGTAGAGGTACGAGCCACACCAAATCTTTTCAAATTATAACCTGTTGTTTAAGAGATACAAGCTAATTTTGTATTATGCTTTATTTCTTCTCTTAAAGTGTTTCCAATACGTACGTTGTTGTCTTTACTCTGCAACACAGTATTTCCTTATAATGTGGTATTCTTACATATTCTTTCGAGAGAAAACTCTCCTGTGCATTCTCTTTTGAGGCTACACGCTTAGACATACACGCAACACCAAAGCTTTTTGTGTTGCAATGTGTTGTTTAGGAAAAACAAGATAATTTATCACGATGCGAGATTTCCTTAAAACGTGGTTTCTGACAAATTTTGATGAAAGAAAATTCTCCTGTGGGTTCTCGTTTGAGGCTACACTTTTAGACGTACACGTCACACCGAATCTTTTCGAGTTACAACGTGTTGTTTAGGAGATACAAGCTAATTTTGTAGGATGCATTATTTCTTTTTGTAAAGTGTTTCCAATATGTACTTATTTGTCTTTACTCTGCAACACTGTATTTCCTCATAACGTGGTATTCTTACATATTCTTTCGAGAGAAAACTCTCCTGTGCCTTCTCTTTTGAGGCTCCACGCTTACACATACACGCAACACCAAAGCTTTTCGAGTTACATCATGTTGTTTAGGATAAAGAAGATGATTTTGCATGATGCGGGATTTCCTTAAAACGTGGTTTTCTGAAAAATTTTAGAGAAAGAAAATTCTCCTGTGGGTTTTCTTTTTTAGGCTACACGTTCAGACGTACATGCCACACCAAATCCTTTCGAGTTACCACATGTTGTTTAGGAGATACACGCTAATTTTGTACGATGCGTTATTTCTTCTCGTAAAGTGTTTCCAATATGTACGTATTTGCCTTTACTCTGCAACACTGTATTTCCTTATAACGTTGTATTCTTACATGTTCTTTCGAGAGAAAACTCTCTTGTGCATTGTCTTTAGAGGAAACATGCTCAGACATACACGCAACAACAAAGCTTTTCGAGTTACAATGTGTTATTTAGGAAAAAGAAGATAATTTTGCACAATGCGGGATTTCCTTAAAACGTGGTTTTTTTTTACAAATTTTGACGAAAGAAAATTCTCCTGTGGTTTCTGTTTTGAGGCTACACGTGTTGACGTACGAGCCACACCAAATATTTTCGAGTTACAACGTGTTGTTTAGGAGATACAAGCAAATATTGTACGATGCGTTATTTCTTCCCTAAAGTGTTTCCAATATGTACTTATTTGTCTTTACTCTGCAATACTGTATTTTCTTATAACGTGGTATTCTTACATATTCTTTCTAGGGAAAACTCTCCTGTGCATTCTCTTTTGAGGCTACATGCTTAGACAAACAAGCAACGCAAAAGCTTTTCGAGTTACAACGTGTTGTTTAGGAAAAACAAGATAATTTCGCACGATGCGAGATTTCCAAAAAAACGTGGTTTTCTGACAAATTTTGACGAAAGAAAGTTCTCCTGTGGGTTCTCTTTTGAGGCTACGTGTGTAGAGGCATGAGCCACACCAAATCTTTTCGAGTTATAACCTGTTGTTTAGGAGATACAAGCTAATTTTGTATTATGCTTTATTTCTTCTCTTAAAGTGTTTCCAATACGTACGTATTTGTCTTTACTCTGCAACACTGTATTTCCTTATAACGTGGTATTCTTACATATTCTTTCGAGAGAAAACTCTCCTGTGCATTCTCTTTTGAGGCTACACGCTTAGACATACACGCAACACCAAAGCTTTTCGAGTTAGAACTTGTTGTTTAGGAAAAACAAGATAATTTCGCACGATGCGAAATTTCCTTAAAACGTGGTTTCTGACAAATTTTGATGAAAGAATATTCTCCTGTCGGTTCTTGTTTGAGGCTACACTTTTAGACGTACATGTCACACCAAATCTTTTCGAGTTACAACGTGTTGTTTAGGAGATACAAGCTATTTTTTTACGATGCGTTATTTCTTCTCATAAAGTGTTTCCAATAAGTACTTATTTGTCTTTACTCTGCAACACTGTATTTCCTTATAACGTGGTATTCTTACATATTCTTTCGAGAGAAAACTATCCTGTACGTTCCCTTTTGAGGCTACACACTTAGACATACAGTCAACACCAACGCTTTTCCAG
Organism: Apodemus sylvaticus; assembly: GCF_947179515.1. Classification (NCBI taxonomy): domain Eukaryota; kingdom Metazoa; phylum Chordata; class Mammalia; order Rodentia; family Muridae; genus Apodemus; species Apodemus sylvaticus. Next base: position 79,435 of record NW_026263042.1, on the reverse strand, counting down.
TTACATCTTGTTTTTGAAAAACAAGATTATTTCGCTCGATGAGTGATTTTCATAAAATGTCGTTTTCTGACAAATTTTGACAAAAGAAAATTCTCCTGTGGTTTCTCTTTTGATGCTACACGTTTAGACGTACACGCCACACCAAATCCTTTCTAGTTAGCACGTGTTGTTTAGGAGATACAAGCTAATTTTGTATGATGCGTTATTTCTTCTCATAAAGTGTTTCCAATACGTACTTATTTGTCTTTACTCTGCATCACTGTATTTGCTTATAACATGGTATTCTTACATATTTTTTCGAGGGAAAACTCTCCTGTGCGTTCTCTTTTGAGGCTACATGCTTAGACATACAAGCAACTCCAAAGCTTTTCGAGTTACAACGTGTTGTTTAGGAAAAACAAGATAATTTCGCACGATGCGAGATTTCCATAAAACGTGGTTTTCTGACAAATTTTGACGAAAGAAAGTTCTCCTGTTGGTTCTCTTTTGAGGCTACACATGTAGAGGTACGAGCCCCACCAAATCTTTTCGAGTTACAACGTGTTGTTCAGGAGATACAAGCTAATTTTTTACGTTGCTTTATTTCTTCTCTTAAAGTGTTTCCAATACGTACCTATTTGTCTTTACTCTGCAACACTGTATTTCCTTATAACGTGGTATTCTTACATATTCTTTTGAGAGAAAACTCTCCTGTGCGTTCTCTTTTGAGGCTACACGCTTAGACATACACGCAACACCATAGCTTTTCGAGTTACAACGTGTTGTTTAGGAAAAACAAGATAATTTCCCACGATGCGAGATTTCCTTAAAACATGGTTTCTGACAAATTTTGATGAAAAAAAATTCTCCTGTGTGTTCTCTTTTGAGGCTACACATTTAGACGTACACGTCACACCAAATCTTTTCGAGTTACAACTTGTTGTTTAGGAGATACAAGCTAATTTTGTATGATGCGTTATTTCTTCTAGTAAAGTGTTTCCAATATGTACTTATTTGTCTTTACTCTGCAAAATTGTATTTCCTTATAACGTGGTATTCTTTCATATTCCTTCGAGAGAAAACTCTCCTGCGCCTTCTCTTTTGAGGCTCCACGCTTACACATACAAGCAACACCAAAGTTTTTTGAGTTACAACATGTTGTTTAGGAAAAACAAGATGATTTCTCACGATGCAGGATTTCCTTAAAACGTGGTTTTCTGAAAAATTTTGACGAAAGAAAATTCTTCAGTGGGTTCTCTTTTGAGGCTACACGTTTAGACGTACACGCCACACCAAATCTTTTCGAGTTACAACGTGTTGTTTAGGAGATACAAGCTAATTTTGCCAGATGTGTTAATTCTTCTCTTAAAGTGTTTCCAATATGTAAGTATTTGTCTTTACTCTGCAACACTGTATTTCATTATAACGTGGTATTCTTACATATTCTTTCTAGAGAAAACTATCCTGTGCGTTCCCTTTTGAGGCTACACACTTAGACATACAGGCAACACCAAAGGTTTTCGAGTTACAACGTGTTGTTTATGTAAACCAAGATAATTTCACACTATACAGGATTTCCTTAAAATGTGATTTTCTGACAAATTTTGACGAAAGAAAATTCTCCTGTGGGTTCTCTGTTGAGGCTACATGTTTCGACGTACACTCCACACCAAATCTTGTCGAGTTACAACGTGTTGTTTAGGAGATACAAGCTAATATTGTATGATGCGTTATTTCTTCTCCTAAAGTGTTTCCAATACGTACGTATTTGTCTTTACACTGCAACACTGTATTTCCTTATAACGTTGTATTCTTACATGTTCTTTCGAGACAAAACTCTCCTGTGCGTTCTCTTTTGAGGCCACACGTTTAGACATACACGCAACACCAAAGCTTTTCGAGTTACAACGTGTTGTTTAGGAAAAACAAGATAACTTTGCACGATATGGGATTTCCTTAAAACGTGGTTTTCTGACAAATTTTGACAAAAGAAAGTTCTCCTGTTTGTGTTCGTTTGAGTCTACACATGTAGACGTACGAGCCACACCAATTCTTTTCGAATTACAACGTGTTGTTTAGGAGATACAAGCAAATTTTGTTCGATGCATTATTTCTTCTCATAAAGTGTTTCCAATAAGTACATATTTGTCTTTACTCTGCAACACTTTATTTCCTTATAACGTGGTATTCTTATATATTCTTTCGAGGGAAAACTCTCCTGTGCATTCTCCTTTGGGGCTACACGCTTAGACATACATGCAACGCCAAAGCTTTTCGAGTTACAACGTGTTGTTTAGGAAAAACAAGATAATTTCGCACGATGCGAGATTTCCATAAAACGTGGTTTTCTGATATATTTTGACGAAAGAAAGTTCTGCTGTGTGTTCTATTTGAGGCTACACGTGTAGAGGTACGAGCCACATCAAATCTTTTTGAGTTACAACGTGTTGTTTAGGAGATACAAGCTAACTTTGTACGATGCGTTATTTCTTCTCATAAGTGTTTCCAATATGTACTTACTGTCTTTACTCTGCAAAATTGTATTTCCTTATAACGTGGTATTCTTACATATTCTTTCGAGAGAAAACTCTCCTGTGCCTTCTCTTTTGAGGCTCCACGCTTACACATACACGCAATACCAAAGCTTTTGGAGTTACAACATGTTGTTTAGAAAAAAAAAGATGATTTCGCATGATGCGGGATATCCTTAAAATGTGGTATTCTGAAAAAATTTGACGAAAGAAAATTCTCCTGTGGGTTCTCTTTTGAAGCTACACGTTAAGACGTACACGCCGCACCAAATATTTTCGAGTTACAACGTTGTGTTTAGGAGATACAAGCTAATTTTGTACGATGCATTACTTCTTCTCATAAAGTGTTTCCAATATGTATGTATTTGTCTTTACTCTGCAACACTGTATTTCCTTATAACGTGGTACTCTTACATATTCTTTCGAGAGAAAACTATCCTGTGCGTTCCCTTTTGAGGCTGCACACTGAGACATACAGGCAACACCAAAGCTTTTCGAGTTACAACGTGTTGTTTACGAAAAACAAGATAATTTCGCACGATGCAGGATTTCCTTAAAACGTGGTTTTCTGACAAATTTTGAAGAAAGAAAATTCTCCTGTCGGTTCTCCTTTGAGGCTACACGTTTAGACGTACATGCCACACCAAATCCTTTCGAGTTACCACGTGTCGTTTAGGAGATACACGCTAATTTTGTACGATGCGTTATTTCTTCTCGTAAAGTGTTTCCAATATGTAAGTATTTGTCTTTACTCTGCAACACTGTATTTCCTTATAACGTTGTATTCTTACAGGTTCTTTCGAGAGAAAACTCTCTTGTGCATTGTCTTTAGAGGAAACATGCTCAGACATACACGCAACAACAAAGCTTTTCGAGTTACAACGTGTTGTTTAGGAAAAACAAGATAATTTTGCACGATGCGGGATTTCCTTAAAACGTGTTTTTTTGACAAATTTTGACGAATGAAAATTCTCCTGTGGTTTCTGTTTTGAGGCTACACGTGTAGACGTACGAGCCACACCAAATATTTTCGAGTTACAACGTGTTGTTTAGGAGATACAAGCAAATATTGTACGATGCGTTATTTCTTCCCTAAAGTGTTTCCAATATGTACTTATTTGTCTTTACTCTGCAACATTGTATTTTCTTATAACGTGGTATTCTTACATATTCTTTCTAGGGAAAAGTCTCCTGTGCATTCTCTTTTGAGGCTACACGCTTAGACAAACAAGGAACGCCAAAGCTTTTCGAGTTACAACGTGTTGTTTAGGAAAAACAAGATAATTTCGCACGATGCGAGATTTCCATAAAACGTGGATTTCTGACAAATTTTGACGAAAGAAAGTTCTCCTGTGGGTTCTCTTTTGAGGCTACACGTGTAGAGGTACGAGCCACACCAAATCTTTTCGAGTTATAACCTGTTGTTTAGGAGATACAAGCTAATTTTGTATTATGCTTTATTTCTTCTCTTAAAGTGTTTCCAATACGTACGTATTTCTCTTTACTCTGCAACACTGTATTTCCTTATAACGTGGTGTTCTTATATATTCTTTCGAGAGAAAACTCTCTTTTGAGGCTACACACTTAGACATACACGCAACACCAAAGCTTTTCGAGTTACAACTTGTTGTTTAGGAAAAACAAGATAATTTCGCACGATGCGAGATTTCCTTAAAACGTGGTTTCTGACAAATTTTGATGAAAGAAAATTCTCCTGTCGGTTCTCGTTTGAGGCTACACTTTTAGACGTACATGTCACACCAAATCTTTTCGAGTTACAACGTGTTGTTTAGGAGATACAAACTACTTTTTTAAGATGCGTTATTTCTTCTCGTAAAGTGTTTCCAATATGTACTTATTTGTCTTTACTCTGCAAAATTGTATTTCCTTTTAACGTGGTATTCTTACATATTCTTTCGAGAGAAAAGTCTCCTGTGCCTTCTCTTTGGAGGCTCCACGCTTACACATACACGCAACACCAAAGCTTTTCGAGTTACAACATGTTGTTTAGGAAAAAGATGATTTCGTACGATGAGGGATTTCCTTAAAACGTGGTTTTCTGAAAAATTTTGAAGGAAGAAAATTCTCCTGTGGGTTCTCTTTTGATGCTACACATTTACACGTACATGCCACACCAAATCTTTTCGAGGTACGACCTTTTGTTTAGGACGTACAAGCTAATTTTCTAAGATGTGTTCTTTTCGTAAAGTGTTTCCAATACGTACATATTTGTCTTTACTCTGCAACATTGTATTTCCTTATAACGTGGTATTCTTACATATTCTTTTGAGAGCAAACTATCCTGTGCGTTCCCTTTTGAGGCTACACACTGAGACATACAGCCAACACCAAAGCTTTTCGAGTTACAACGTGTTGTTTACGAAAAGCAAGATAATTTCGCACGATGCAGGATTTCCTTAAAACGTGGTTTTCTGACAAATTTTGAAGAAAAAAAATTCTCCTGTCGGTTCTCCTTTGAGGCTACACGTTTAGACGTACATGCCACACCAAATCCTTTCGAGTTACCACGTGTTGTTTAGGAGATACACGCTAATTTTGTACGATGCCTTATTTCTTCTCGTAAAGTGTTTCCAATATGTACGTATTTGTCTTTACTCTGCAACACTGTATTTCCTTATAACGTTGTATTCTTACATGTTCTTTCGAGAGAAAACTCTCTTGTGCATTGTCTTTAGAGGAAACATGCTCAGACATACACGCAACAACAAAGCTTTTCGAGTTACAATGTGTTGTTTAGGAAAAACAAGATAATTTTGCACGATGCGGGATTTCCTTAAAACGTGGTTTTTTGACAAATTTTGACGAAAGAAAATTCTCCTGTGGTTTCTGTTTTGAGGCTACACGTGTTGACGTACGAGCCACACCAAATATTTTCGAGTTACAACGTGTTGTTTAGGAGATACAAGCAAATATTGTACGATGCGTTATTTCTTCCCTAAAGTGTTTCCAATATGTACTTATTTGTCTTTACTCTGCAATACTGTATTTTCTTATAACGTGGTATTCTTACATATTCTTTCTAGGGAAAACTCTCCTGTGCATTCTCTTTTGAGGCTACACGCTTAGACAAACAAGCAACGCCAAAGCTTTTCGAGTTACATCGTGTTGTTTAGGAAAAACAAGATAATTTCGCAGGATGCGAGATTTCCATAAAACGTGGTTTTCTGACAAATTTTGACGAAAGAAAGTTCTCCTGTGGGTTCTCTTTTGTGGCAACACGTGTAGAGGTACGAGCCACACCAAATCTTTTCGAATTATAACCTGTTGTTTAGGAGATACAAGCTAATTTTGTATTATGCTTTATTTCTTCTCTTAAAGTGTTTCCAATACGTACGTTGTTGTCTTTACTCTGCAACACTGTATTTCCTTATAATGTGGTATTCTTACATATTCTTTCGAGAGAAAACTCTCCTGTGCATTCTCTTTTGAGGCTACACGCTTAGACATACACGCAACACCAAAGCTTTTCGAGTTAGCACTTGTTGTTTAGGAAAAACAAGATAATTTCGCACGATGCGAAATTTCCTTAAAACGTGGTTTTTGACAAATTTTGATGAAAGAAAATTCTCCTGTGGGTTCTCGTTTGAGGCTACACTTTTAGACGTACACGTCACACCGAATCTTTTCGAGTTACAACGTGTTGTTTAGGAGATACAAGCTAATTTTGTAGGATGCATTATTTCTTTTTGTAAAGTGTTTCCAATATGTACTTATTTGTCTTTACTCTGCAACACTGTATTTCCTCATAACGTGGTATTCTTACATATTCTTTCGAGAGAAAACTCTCCTGTGCCTTCTCTTTTGAGGCTCCACGCTTACACATACACGCAACACCAAAGCTTTTCGAGTTACATCATGTTGTTTAGGAAAAAGAAGATGATTTTGCATGATGCGGGATTTCCTTAAAACGTGGTTTTCTGAAAAATTTTAGAGAAAGAAAATTCTCCTGTGGGTTTTCTTTTTTAGGCTACACGTTGAGACGTACATGCCATACCAAATCTTTTCGAGTTACAACGTGTTGTTTAGGAGATACAAGCTAATTTTTTAAGATGCCTTAATTCTTCTCGTGAAGTGTTTCCAATAAGTATGTATTTGTCTTTATTCTGCAACATTGTATTTCCTTATAATGTGGTATTCTTACATATTCTTTCGAGAGAAAACTTCCTGTGCATTCTCTTTTGAGGTTACACGCTTAGACATACAGGCAACACCAAAGCTTTTCGAGTTACAACGTGTTGTTTAGGAGATACAAGTTAATATTTCACGATGCGTTATTTCTTCTCGTAAAGTGTTTCCAATATGTACTTATTTGTCTTTACTCTGCAAAATTGTATTTCCTTAACGTGGTATTCTTACATAATCTTTCAAGAGAAAACTATCCTGTGCCTTCTCTTCTGAGGCTACACACTTAGACATACACGCAACACCAAAGCTTTTCGAGTTACAACATGTTGTTTAGGAAAAAGAAGATGATTTCGCATGATGCGGGATTTCCTTATAACGTGGTTTTCTGAAAAATTTTGAAGAAATAAAATTCTCCTGTGGGTTCTCTTTTGAGGCTACACGTTTAGACGTACACGCCACACCAAATCTTTTCGAGTTACAACGTGTTGTTTCGGAGATACAAGCTAATTTTTTTAGGATGCGTTACTTCTTCTTGTAAAGTGTGTCCAATACGTACATATTTGTCTTTACTCTGCAACACTGTATTTCCTTATAACGTGGTATTTTTACATATTCTTTTGAGAGAAAACTATCCCGTGCTTTCCCGTTTTAGGCTACACACTTAGACATACAGGCAACACCAAAGCTTCTCGAATTACAACGTGTTGTTTATGAAAAACAAGATAATTTCGCACGATGCGGGATTTCCTTAAAACGTGGTTTTCTGAAACATTTTGACGAAAGAAAATTCTTCAGTGTGTTTTCTTTTGAGGCTACACATTTAGACGTACACGCCACACCAAATCCTTTCGAGTTACCACGTGTTGTTTAGGAGATACAAGCTAATTTTGTATGATGCATTATTTCTTCTCATAAAGTGTTTCCAATACGTACGTATTTGTCTTTACTCTGCAACACTGTATTTCCTTATAAAGTTGTATTCTTACATATTCTTTCGAGAGAAAACTCTCCTGTGCGTTCTCTTTAGAGGCTACACGCTTAGACATACACGCAACGCCAAAGCATTTCGAGTTACAATGTGTTGTTTAGGAAAAACAAGATAATTTCGCACGATTCGAGATTTCCATAAAACGTGGTTTTCTGAAAAATTTTGAGGGAAGAAAGTTATCCTGTGGGTTCTCTTTTGAGGTTACACATGTAGAGGTACGAGCCACACCAAATCTTTTGAGTTACAACGTGTTGTTTAGGAGATACAAGCTAATTTTTTACGATGCGTTACTTCTCTTAAAGTGTTTCCAATAGTATTTGTCTTTACTCTGCAACCCTGTATTTCCTTATAACGTGGTATTCTTACATATTCTTTCGAGAAAAAAGTCTCCTGTGCCTTCTCTTTTGAGGCTACACGCTTAGACATACACGCAACACCAAAGCTTTCGAGTTACAACGTGTTGTTTAGAAAAAACAAGATAATTTCGCACGATGCGAGATTTCCTTAAAACGTGGTTTCTGACAAATTTTGATGAAAGAAAATTCTCCTGTGGGTTCTCGTTTGAGGCTACACTTTTAGACGTATACGTCACACCAAATCTTTTCGAGTTACAACGTGTTGTTTAGGAGATACAAGGTAATTTTGAACGATGCATTATTTCTTCTCGTAAAGTGTTTCCAATATGTACTTATTTGTCTTTACTCTGCAAAATTGTTTTTCCTTATAACATGGTATTCTTACATATTCTTTTGAGAGAAAACTCTCCTGTGCCTTCTCTTTTCAGGCTACACACTTACACATACACGGAACACCAATGCTTTTCGAGTTACAACATGTTGTTTAGGAAAAAGAAGATGATTTCGCACGATGCGGGATTTCCTTAAAACGTGGTGTTCTGAAAAATTTTGAAAAAAGAAAATTGTCCTGTGTGTTCTCTTTTGAGGCTACACGTTTAGACGTACATGCCACACCAAATCCTTTCGAGTTACCTCGTAAAGTTTAGGAGATACAAGCTAATTTTGTACGATGCGTTATTTCTTCTGGTAAAGTGTTTCCAATATGTACTTATTTTTCTTTACTCTGCAAAATTGTATTTCCCTATAACGTGGTATTCTTACATATTCTTTCGAGAGAAAACTCTCCTGTGCCTTCTCTTTTGAGGCTCCACGCTTACACATACACGCAACACCAAAGCTTTTTGAGTTACAACATGTTGTTTAGAAAAAGAAGATGATTTCCCACGATGCGGGATTTCCTTAAAACGTGGTTTTCTGAAAAATTTTGAAGAAAGAAAATTCTCCTGTAGGTTCTCTTTTGAGGCTACACGTTTAGACGTGCATGCCACACCAAATCTTTTCGAGTTACAACGTGTTGTTTAGGAGATAAAACCTAATTTTTTACGATGCGTTAATTCTTCTCGTAATGTGTTTCCAATACATACGTATTTGTCTTTACTCTGCAACATTGTATTTCCTTATAACGTGGTATTCTTACATATTCTTTCGAGAGAAAACTATCCTGTGCGTTCTCTTTTGAGGTTACACACTTAGACATTGACGCAACACCAAACCTTTTCGAGTAAGAACGTGTTATTTAGAAAAAACAATATAATTTCGCACGATGCGAGATTTCCTTAAAACGTGGTTTCTGACAAATTTTGATGAAAGAAAATTCACCTGTGGGTTCTCTTTTGAGGCTATACATTTAGACGTACACGTCACACCAAATCCTTTTGAGTTACAACGTGTTGTTTAGGAGATACAAGCTAATTTTGTATGATGCGTTATTTCTTCTTATAAAGAGTTTCCAATATGTACTTATTTGTCTTTATTCTGAAAAATTGTATTTCCTTATAACGTGGTATTCTTACATATTCTTTCGAGAGAAAACTCTCCTGTGCCTTCTCTTTTGAGGCTCCACGCTTAGACATACACGCAACACTAATGCTTTTCGAGTTACAACATGTTTTTTAGGAAAAAGAAGGTGATTTCGCACGATGCGGGATTTCCTTAAAACGTGGCTTTCTGAAAAATTTTAACGAAAGAAAATTCTCCTGTGGGTTCTCTTTTGAGGCTACACGTTTAGACGTACAAGCCACACCAAATCTTTTCCAGTTACAACGTGTTGTTTAGGAGATACAAGCTAATTTTGTACGATGCGTTATTTCTTCTCGTAATGTGTTTCCAATATGTACGTATTTGTCTTTACTCTGCAACACTGTATTTCCTTATAACGTGGTATTCTTATATATTCTTTCGAGAAAAAACTCTCCTTTACATTCTCTTTTGAGGCTACATGTTTAGACATACACGCAACACCAAAGCTTTTCAAGTTACAACGTGATGTTTAGGAAAAACAAGATAATTTCGCATGATGCGAGATTTCCTTAAAACGTGGTTTCTGACAAATTTTGATGAAAGAAAATTCACCTGTGGGTTCTCTTTTGAGGCTATACATTTAGACGTACACGTCACACCAAATCCTATTGAGTTACAACGTGTTGTTTAGGAGATACAAGCTAATTTTGTATGATGCGTTATTTCTTCTTGTAAAGTGTTTCCAATATGTGCTTATTAGTCTTTATTCTGAAAAATTGTATTTACTTATAACGTGTTATTCTTACATATTCTTTCGAGAGAAAACTCTCCTGTGCCTTCTCTTTTGAGGCTCCTTGCTTAGACATACACGCAACACTAAAGCTTTTCGAGTTACAACATGTTTTTTTAGGAAAAAGAAGGTGATTTCGCACGATGCGGGATTTCCTTAAAATGTGGCTTTCAGAAAAATTTTAACGAAAGAATATTCTCCTGTGGGTTCTCTTTTGAGGCTACACGTTTAGACGTACAAGCCACACCAAATCTTTTCCAGTTACAACGTGTTGTTTAGGAGATACAAGCTAAATTTGTAAGATGCGTTATTTCTTCTCGTAATGTGTTTCCAATATGTACGTATTTGTCTTTACTCTGCAACACTGTATTTCCTTATAACGTGGTATTCTTACATATTCTTTCGAGAAAAAACTCTCCTTTACATTCTGTTTTGAGGCTACATGCTTAGACATACACGCAACACCAAAGCTTTTCGAGTTACAACGTGTTGTTTAGGAAAAACAAGATAATTTCGCATGATGCGAGATTTCCTTAAAACGTGGTTTCTGACAAATTTTGATGAAAGAAAATTCTCTTGTGGGTTCCCTTTTGATGCTACACGCTTAGACGTACACGTCACACCAAATCTTTTCGAGTTACAACGTGTTGTTTAGGAGACACAAGCTAATTTTGTACGATGCGTTATTTCTTCCTGTAAAGTGTTTCCAATATGTACTTATTGGTCTTTACTCTGCAAAATTGTATTTCCTTATAACGTGGTATTCTTACATAATCTTTCGAGAGAAAACTCTCCTGTGCCTTCTCTTTTGAGGCTCCACGCTTACACATACACGCAACACCAAAGCTTTTCGAGTTACAACATGTTGTTTAGGAAAAAGAAGATGATTTCGCACGATGCGGGATTTCCTTAAAACGTGGCTTTCTGAAAAATTTTGACCAAAGAAAATTCTCCTGTGGGTTCTCTTTTGAGGCTACACGTTTAGACGTACACGGCACACCAAATCTTTTCGAGTTACAACGTGTTGTTACGGAGATACAAGGTAATTTTGTAAGATGAGTTACTTCTTCTCTTAAAGTGTTTCCAATACGTTCTTATTTGTCTTTACTCTGCAACACTGTATTTCCTTATAACGTGGTATTCTTACATATTCGTTCGAGAGAAAACTATCCTGTGTGTTCCCTTTTTAGTCTACACACTTAGACATACAGGCAACACCACAGCTTTCTGAGTTACAACGTGTTGTTTATGAAAAACAAGATAATTTCGCACGATGCGGGATTTCCTTAAAACGTAGTTTTCTGAAAAATTTTGACGAAAGAAAATTCTTCAGTGGGTTCTCTTTTGAGGCTACACGTTTAGACGTACACGCCACACCAAATCCTTTCGAGTTACCACGTGTGGTTTAGGAGATACAAGCTAATATTTTAAGATACGTTATTTCTTCTCATTAAGTGTTTCCAACATGTACGTATTTGTCTTTACTCTGCAACACTGTATTTCCTTATAACTTTGTATTCTTACATATTCTTTCGAGAGAAAACTCTCCTGTGCGTTCTCTTTAGAGGCTACACGCTTAGACATACAAGCAACGCCAAAACTTTTCGAGTTACAATGTGTTGTTTAGGAAAAACAAGATAATTACGCACGATGCGAGATTTCCATAAAACGTGGTTTTCTGAAAAATTTTGACCAAAGAAAGTTCTCCTGTGGGTTCTCTTTTGAGGCTACACATGTAGAGGTACGAGACACACCAAATCTATTCGAGTTACAACGTGTTGTTTAGGAGATACAAGCTAATTTTGCATGATGCGTTATTTCTTCTCTTAAAGTGTTTCCAGTAGTATGTGTCTTTACTCTGCAACAATGTATTTCCTTATAACATGGTATTCTTACATATTCTTTCGAGAGAAAACTCGCCTGTGCGTTCTCTTTTGAGGCTACACGCTTAGACAAATACGCAACGCCAAAGCTTTTCGAGTTACAACGTGTTGTTTAGGAAAACAAGATAATTTCGCACGATGCAGGATTTCCATAAAACGTGGTTTTCTGAAAAATTTTGACGAAAGAAATGTCTCCTGTCTGTTCTATTTTGAGGCTACACGTGTAGAAGTACGATCCACACCAAATCTTTTCGAGTTACCACGTGTTGTTTAGGAGATACAAGCTAATTTTGTACGATGTGTTATTTCTTCTCTTAAAGTGTTTCCAATACTTACGTAGTTGTCTTTACTCTGCAACACTGTATTCCCTTATGACGTGGTATTCTTACATATTCTTTGGAGAGAAAACTCTCCTGTGCGTTCTCTTTTGAGGCTACACGCTTAGACATACACGAAACGCCAAAGCATTTCGAGTTACAATGTGTTGTTTAGGAAAAACAAGATAATTCCGCACTATGCGAGATTTCCATAAAACGTGGTTTTCTGAAAAATTTTGACCAAAGAAAGTTCTCCTATGGGTTATCTTTTGAGGCTACATGTGTAGAGGTACGAGCCACACCAAATCTACTCGAGTTACAAAGTGTTGTTTAGGAGATACAAGCTAATTTTTTATGATGCTTTATTTCTTCTCTTAAAGTGTTTCCAGTAGTATTTGTCTTTACTCTGCAACACTGTATTTCCTTATAACATGGTATTCTTACATATTCTTTCAAGAGAAAACTTGCCTGTGCGTTCTCTTTTGAGGCTACACACTTAGACAAATATGCAACGCCAAAGCTTTTAGAGTAACAACGTGTTGTTTAGGAAAACAAGATAATTTCGCACGATGCGAGATTTCCATAAAACGTGGTTTTCTGAAAAATTTTGATGAAAGAAAATTCTCCTGTGGGTTCTCGTTTGAGGCTACACTTTTAGACGTACACGTCACACCAAATATTTTCGAGTTACAACGTGTTGTTTAGGAGATACAAGCTAATATTGTAAGATGCGTTATTTCTTCTCATAAAGTGTTTCCAATATGTACTTATTTGTCTTTATTCTGCAAAATTGTATTTCCTTATAACGTGGTATTCTTACATATTCTTTCGAGAGAAAACTCTCCAGTGCCTTCTCTTTTGAGGCTCCACGCTTACACATACACGCAACACCAAAGCTTTTTGAGTTACAACATGTTATTTAGGAAAAAGAAGATGATTTCGCACAATGCGGGATTTCCTTAAAAAGTGGTTTTCTGAAAAATATTGAAGAAAGAAAATTCTCCTGTGGGTTCTCTTTTGAGGCTACACGTTTAGACGTACACGCCACACCAAATCCTTTCAAGTTACCACGTGTTGTTTAGGAGATACAAGCTAATTTTGTACGATGCATTATTTCTTCTCGTAAAGTGTTTTCAATACGTACTTATTTGTCTTTAATCTGCAACACTGTATTTCCTTATAACGTGGTATTCTTACGTATTATTTCTAGGGAAAACTCTCATGTGCGTTCTCTTTGAGGCGACACACTTAGACAAACACGCAATGCCAAAGCTTTTCGAGTTACAATGTGTTGTTTAGGAAAAACGAGATAATTTAGCACGATGCGAGATTTCCATAGAAGGTGGTTTTCTGAAAAATTTTGACGAATGAAAGTTCTCCTGTGGGTTCTCTTTTGAGGCTACACGTGTAGAGGTACGAGCCACACCAAATCTTTTCGAATTACAATGTGTTGTTTAGGACATACAAGCTAATTTTTTACGATGTGTTAATTATTCTCATAAAGTGTTTCCAATAAGTACCTATTTGTCTTTGCAACATTATATTTCCTTATAACGTGGTATTCTTATATATTCCTCCGAGAGAAAACGATCCTGTGCGTTCCATTTTGAGGCTACACACTTAGACATACAGGCAACACCAAAGCTTTTCGAGTTACAACGTGTTGTTTATGGAAAACAAGATAATTTCGCACGATGCAGGATTTCCTTAAAACGTGGTTTTCTGACAAATTTTGACGAAGGAAAATTCTCCTGTGGCTTCTCTTTTGAGGCTACACATTTAGACATACAGGACACACCAAATCATGTCGAGTTACAACGTGTTGTTTAGGAGATACAAGCTAATTTTTTACGATGTGTTAATTATTCTCGTAAAATGTTTCTAATACATACGCATTTGTCTTTACTCTGCAACATTGTATTTCCTTATAACGTGGTATTCTTACATATTCTTTCGATAGAAAACTATCCTGTGTGTTCCCCTTTGAGGCTACACACTTAGACATACAGGCAACACCAAAGCTTTTCGAGTTACAACGTGTTGTTTATGAAAAACTAGATAATTTCGCACGATGCGGGATTTCCATAAACGTGGTGTTCTGACACATTTTGACGAAAGAAAATTCTCCTGTGGGTTCTCTTTTGAGGCTACACGTTTAGAGGTACATGCCACACCAAATCCTTTCGAGTTACCACGTGTTGTTTAGGAGATACAAGCTAATTTTGTACGATGCGTTACTTCTTCTCGTAAAGTGTTTCCAAACGTACGTATTTGTCTTTACACTGCAACACTGTATTTCCTTATAATGTTGAATTCTTACATGTTCTTTCGAGAGAAAACTCTCCTGTGCATTCTCTTTAGAGGCTACATGCTCACTCATACACGCAACACCAAAGCTTTTCGAGTTACAACGTGTTGTTCAGGAAAAACAAGATAATTTTGCACTATGCGGGATTTCCTTAAAACGTGGTTTTCTGACAAATTTTGACGAAAGAAAGTTCTCCTGTGGGTTGTCTTTTGAGGCTACAGGTTTAGACGTACATGCCACACCAAATCTTTTCGAGTTACAACTTGTTGTTTAGGAGATACAAGCAAATTTTGTACGATGCGTTATTTCTTCTTGTAAAGTGTTTCTGATACGTACTTAATTGTCTTTACTCTGCAACACTGTATTTCCATATAACGTGGTATTCTTACATATTCTTTTGAGGGAAAACTCTCCTGTGCGTTCTCTTTTGAGGCTACATGCTTAGACATATAGGCAATGCCAAAGCTTTTCGAGTTACAACATGTTGTTTATGAAAAACAAGATAATTTCGCACGATGCGGGATTTCCTTAAAACGTGGTTTTCTGACAAATTTTGACGAAAGAAAATTCTCCTGTGGGTTCTCTTTTGAGGCTACACGTTTAGAGGTACACGCCACACAAAATCCTTTCGAGTTACCACGTGTTGTTTAGGAGATACAGCTAATTTTGTATGATGCATTATTTCTTCTCGTAAAGTGTTTCCAATACGTACGTATTTGTCTTTACTCTGCAACACTGTATTTCCTTATAATGTTGTATTCTTACATGTTCTTTCGAGAGAAAACTCTCCTGTGCATTGTCTTTAGAGGCTACATGCTCACACATACACGCAATACCAAAGCTTTTCGAGTTACAACGTGTTGTTAGGAAAAACAAGATAATTTTTAAAGATGCGGGATTTCCTTAAAACTTGGTTTCTGACAAATTTTGACGAAAGAAAGTTCTCCTGTGGGTCGTCTTTTGAGGCTACACGTTTAGACATACATGCCACACCAAATCTTTTCGAGTTACAACTTCTTGTTTAGGAGATACAAGCAAATTTTGTACGATGCGTTATTTCTTCTTGGAAAGTTTTTCCAATACGTTCTTATTTGTCTTTAATCTGCAACACTGTATTTCCTTATAACGTGGTATTCTTACATATTCTTTCGAGGGAAAACTCTCCTGTGCGTTCTCTTTTGAGGCTACATGCTTAGACATACACGCAACGCCAAAGCTTTTCGACTTACAACGTGTTGTTTAGGAAAAACAAGATAATTTCCCACGATGCGAGATTTCCTTAAAACGTGGTTTCTGACAAATTTTGATGAAAGAAAATTCTCCTGTGGGTTCTCTTTTGAGGCTACACGTTTAGACATACACGTCACACCAAATCTTTTCGAGATACAACGTGTTGTTTAGGAGATACAAGTTAATTTTGTATGATGCGTTATTTCTTCTCGTAAAGTGTTTCCAATATGTACTTATTTGTCTTTACTCTGCAAAATTGTATTACCTTATAACGTGGTATTCTTACATATTCTTTCGAGAGAAAATGCTCCTGTGCCTTCTCTTTTGAGGCTCCATGCTTAGACATACACGCAACACTAAAGCTTTTCGAGTTGCAACATGTTTTTTAGGAAAAAGAAGATGATTTCGCACGATGCAGGATTTCCTTAAAACGTGGTTTTCTGAAAAATTATAACGAAAGAAAATTCTCCTGTGGGTTCTCTTTTGAGGCTACACGTTTAGACGTACACGCCACACCAAATCTTTTCGAGTTACAACGTGTTGTTTAAGAGATACAAGCTAATTTTTTACGATGTGTTATTTCTTCTTGTAAAGTGTTTCCAATAAGTACTTATCTGTCTTTAATCTGCAACACTGTATTTCCTTATAACGTGGTATTCTTACATATTGTTTCGAGGGAAAACTCTCCTGTGCATTCTCTTTTGAGGCTACATGCTTAGACATACACGCAACGCCAAAGCTTTTCGAGTTACAAAGTGTTGTTTAGGAAAAACAAGATAATTTCGCACGATGCGAGATTTCCATAAAACGTGGTTTTCTGAAAAATTTTGACGAAAGAAAGTTCTCCTGTGGGTTCTCTTTTTAGGCTACATGTTTAGACGTACACGTCACACCAAATCTTTTCGAATTACAACGTGTTGTTTAGGAGATACAAGCCAATTTTGTACGATGCGTTATTTCTTCTCATAAAGTGTTTCCAATAAGTACTTATTTGTCTTTACTCTGCAAAATTGTATTTCCTTATAACGTAGTATTCTTACATATTCTTCCGAGAGAAAACTCTCCTGTGCCTTTTCTTTTGAGGCTACACGCTTACACATACACGCACCACCAAAGCTTTTCGAGTTACAACATGTTGTTTATTAAAAAGAAGATGATATCGCATGATGCGGGATTTCCTTAAAACGAGGTTTTCTGAAAAATTTTGACGAAAGAAAATTCTCCTGTGGGTTCTCTTTTGAGGCTACACATTTAGACGTACAGGCCACACCAAATCTTGTCGAGTTACAACGTGTTGTTTAGGAGATACAAGCTAATTTTTTACGATGTGTTAATTATTCTCATAAAGTGGTTCCAATACATACGTATTTGTCTTTACTCTGCAACATTTTATTTCGTTATAACGTGGTATTCTTACATATTCTTTCGATAGAAAACTATCCTGTGCGTTCCCCTTTGAGGCTACACACTTAGACATACAGACAACACCAAAGCTTTTCGAGTTACAACGTGTTGTTTATGAAAAACAAGATAATTTCCCACGATGCGCGATTTCCTTAAAACGTGGTGTTCTGACAAATTTTGACGAAAGAAAATTCTCCTGTGGGTTCTCTTTTGAGGCTACACGTTTAGAGGTACACGCCACACCAAATCCTTTCGAGTTACCACGTGTTGTTTAGGAGATACAAGCTAATTTTGTACGATGCGTTATTTCTTCTCGTAAAGTGTTTCCAAACGTACGTATTTGTCTTTACACTGCAACACTGTATTTTCTTATAATGTTGAATTCTTACATGTTCTTTCAAAAGAAAACTCTCCTGTGAATTCTCTTTAGAGGCTACATGCTCACACATACACGCAACACCAAAGCTTTTCGAGTTACAACGTGTTGTTCAGGAAAAACAAGATAATTTTGCACTATGCGGGATTTCCTTAAAACGTGGTTTTCTGACAAATTTTGACGAAAGAAAGTTCTCCTGTGGGTTGTCTTTTGAGGCTACAAGTTTAGACCTACGAGCCACACCAAATCTTTTCGAGGTACAACTTGTTGTTTAGGAGATACAAGCAAATTTTGTACGATGCGTTATTTCTTCTTGTAAAGTGTTTCCAATACGTACTTAATTGTCTTTATTCTGCAACACTGTATTTCCATATAACGTGGTATTCTTACATATTCTTTCGAGGGAAAACTCTCCTGTGCGTTCTCTTTTGAGGCTACACGCGTAGACATATAGGCAACGCCAAAGCTTTTCGAGTTACAACGTGTTGTTTATGAAAAACAAGATAATTTCGCACGATGCGGGATTTCCTTAAAACGTGGTTTTCTGACAAATTTTGACGAAAGAAAATTCTCCTGTGGGTTCTCTTTTGAGGCTACACGTTTAGAGGTACACGCCACACCAAATCCTTTCGAGTTACCACGTGTTGTTTAGGAGATACAGCTAATTTTGTACGATGCGTTATTTCTTCTCGTAAAGTGTTTCCAATACGTACGTATTTGTCTTTACTCTGCAACACTGTATTTCCTTATAATGTTGTATTCTTACATGTTCTTTCGAGAGAAAACTCTCCTGTGCATTGTCTTTAGAGGCTACATGCTCACACATACACGCAATACCAAAGCTTTTCGAGTTACAACGTGTTGTTCAGGAAAAACAAGATAATTTTTCACGATGCGGCTTACAAAATTAGCTTGTATCTCCTAAACAACACGTTGTAACTCGAAATGAATTGGTGTGGCGTGTACGTCTAAACGTGTAGCCACAAAGGAGAACCCATAGGACAATTTTCTTTCGTCAAAATTTTTCAGAAAATCACGTTTTAAGGAAATCCCGCATCGTGCAAAATTATCTTTTTTTTCCTAAACAACACGTTGTAACTCGAAAAACTTTCGTGTTGCGTGTATGTCTAAGTGTGTAGCCTCCAAAGAGAAGGCACAGGAGAGTTTTCTCTCGAAATAATATGTAAGAATACCATGTTATAAGGATATAAAGTGTTGCAGAGTAAAGACAAATATGTACGTATTGGAAACACTTTAGGAGAAGAAATAATGCATCGTACAAAATTAGCTTGAATCTCCTAAACAACACGCTGTAACTTGAAGACATTTGGTGTGGCGTGTACATCTTAACGTGTAGCCTCAAAAGAGAACCCACAGGAGAATTTTGGTTCGTCAAAATTTGTCAGAAAACCACGTTTTAAGGAAATCCTGCATAGTGCGAAATATTCTTGTTTTTCCTAAACAACACGTCGTATCTCGAAAAGCTTTGGTGTTGCGTGTATGTCTAAGCGTGTAGCCTCAAAAGAGAACGCAGAGGAGAGTTTTCTCTCGAATGAATAAGTAAGAATACCATGTTATAAGGAATTACAGTGTTGTAGAATAAAGACAAATATGTACATATTGGAAACACTTAAACTTTACGAGAAGAAATAACGCATCGTACAAAATTAGCTTGTATCTCTTAAACAACACTTTGTAACTCGAAAAGCTTTGGTGTTGCGTGCATTTCAAAGCGTGTAGCCTCAAAAGAGAAGGCACAGGAGAGTTTTCTCTGGAAAGAAAATATAAGAATACCACGTTATAAGGAAATACAGTGTTGCAGAGTAAAGACAAATACATACATATTGGAAACACTTTATGAGAAGAAATAACGCATCGCAAAAATTAGCTTGTATCTCCTAAACAACATTTTGTAACTCGAAAAGATTTGGTGTGGCATGTACGTCTAAACGTCTAGCCTCAAACGGGAACTCACAGGAAAATTTTCTTTTGTCAACATTTTTCAGAAAACCACGTTTTAAGGAAATCCCGCATTGTGCGAAATTATCTTGTTTTTCCTAAACAAAACGTTGTAACTCGAAAAGCTTTGGTGTTGCGTGTATGTCTAAGTGTGTAGCCTCAAAAGAGAACGCACAGGAGAGTTTTCTCTCGAAAGAATATGTAAGAAAACCACGTTATAAGGAATTACAGTGTTTCAGAGTAAAGACAAACATGTACGTATTGGAAACACTATACGAGAAGAAATAACGCATCATAAAAAATTAGCTTGTATCTCCTAAACAACACGTTGTAACCGAAAAGATGTTTGATGTTGCATGTATGTCTAAGCATGTAGCCTCAATAGAGAACGCACAGGAGAGATTTCTCTCGAACGAGTATGTAAGAATACCACGTTATAAGGAAATACAGTGTGGCAAATTAAAGATAAATATGTAGCTTTTGGAAACACTTAAACTTTACTAGAAGATATAAAGCATCGTAAAAAATTAGCTTGTATCTCCTAAACAACACGTTGTAACTCGAAAAGATTTGGTGTGGCGTGTACGTCTAAATGTGTAGCCTCAAATGAAAACCCACAGGAGAATTTACTTTCGTCAAAATTTGTCAGAAAACTACGTTTTAAAGAATTCCCGCATCTTGCGAAATTATCTTGTTTTTCCTAAACAACATGTTCTAACTCGAAATGCTTTGGTGTTGCGTGTATGTCTAAGCGTCTAGCCTCAAAAGAGAACGCACAGGAGAGTTTTCTCATGAAAGAATATGTACAAATACCATGTTATAAGGAAATACAATGTTGTAGAGTAAAGACAAATACGTACGTATTGGAAACACTTTAGGAGAAGAAATAACGCATCGTACAAAATTACCTTGTATCTCCTAAACAACACGTTGTAACTCGAAAAGATTTGCTGTGGCGTGTACGTCTAAGCGTGTAGCCTCAAATGAAAACCCACAGGAGAATTTTCTTTCGTCAAAATTTGTCAGAAAACCACGTTTTAAGGAATTCCCGCATCTTGCGAAATTATCTTGTTTTTCATAAACAACACGATCTAACTCGAAATGCATTGGTGTTGCGTGTATGTCTAAGCGTGTAGCCTCAAAAGAGAATGCACAGGAGAGTTTTGTCTCGAAAGAATATGTACGAATACCATGTTATAAGGAAATACAGTGTTGTAGAGGAAAGACAAATACGTACGTTTTGGAAACACTTTAGGATAAGAAATAACGCATCGTTCAAAATTAGCTTGTATCTCCTAAACAGCACGTTGTAACTCGAAAATCTTTGGTGTAGCGTGTATGTCTAAGCGTGTAGCCTCAAAAGAGAACGCACAGGAGAGTTTTCTCTCGAAAAAATATGTAAGAATATCACGTCATAAGGATATACAGTGTTGCAAAGTAAAGAAAAATACGTACCTTTTGGAAACAAACGTTACGAGAAGAAATAATGCATCATTGAAAATTAGCTTGTATCTCCTAAACAATACGTTGTAACTCGAGAAGATTTGGTGTTGCGTGTATGACTAAGCATGTAGCCTCAAAAGAGAGCGCACAGGAGAGTTTTCTCTCGAAAGAATATGTAAGAATACCACGTTATAAGGAAATACAGTGTTGCAGAGTAAAGAAAAATACGTGCATATTGGAAAAACTTTACGAGAAGAAATAACGCATCCTACAAAATTAGCTTGTATCTCCTAAACAACACCTTGTAACTCGAAAGGATTTGGTGTGGCGTGTACGTCAAACGTGTAGCCTCAAAAGAGAACCCACAAGAGAATTTTCTTTGGTCAAAATTTGTCAGAAAACCACGTTTTAAGGAAATCCCGCATCGTGCGAAATTATCTGGTTTTTCCTAAACAACACGTTTTAACTCGAAAAGCTTTGGTGTTGCGTGTATGTCTAAGTGTTTAGCCTAAAAAGAGAACGCACAGGAGAGTTTTCTCTCGAAAGAATATGTAAGAATTCCACGTTATAAGGAAATACAGTGTTGCAGAGTAAAGAAAAATACGTACGTATTGGAAAAACTTTACGAGAAGAAATAACGCATCCTACAAAATTAGCTTGTATCTCCTAAACAACACCTTGTAACTCGAAAGGATTTGGTGTGGCGTGTACGTCAAACGTGTAGCCTCAAAAGAGAACCCACAGGAGAATTTTCTTTGGTCAAAATTTGTCAGAAAATCACGTTTTAAGGAAATCCCTCATCGTGCGAAATTATATTGTTTTTCCTAAACAATACTTGGTAACTCGTAAAGCTTTGGTGTTGCGTGTATGTCTAAGAGTGTAGCTTCAAAAGAGAACGCACAGGAGAGTTTTCTCTCGAAAGAATACCATGTTATAAGGAAATACAGTGTTGCAGAGTAAAGATCAATAGGTAGTTATTGTAAATACTTTACGAGAAAAAATAACGCATGGTACAAAATTAGCTTGTATCTCTTAAACAACACGTTGTAATTCGAAAATATTTGGTGTGGCGTGTATGTCTAAATGTGTAGCCTCAAAAGAGAACCCACAGGAGAATTTTCTTTCGTCAAAATTTTTCAGAAAACCACGTTTTAAGGTAATCCCTCATCGTGCGAAATTATCTTGTTTTTCCTAAACAGCCCAATGTAACTCGAAAAGCTTTGGTGTTGCGTGTATGTCTAAGCATGTAGCATCAAAAGAGAACGCACAGGAGAGTATTCTCTCGAAAGAATATGTAAGAATACCACGTTATAAGGAAATACAGTGTTGCAGAGTAAATAAAAATACGTACGTATTGGAAAAACTTTATGAGAAGAAATAACGCATCGTACAAAATTAGCTAGTATCTCGTAAACAACACCTTGTAACTCGAAAGGATTTGGTGTGGCGTGTACGTCTAAATGTGTAGCCTCAAAAGAGAACCCAAAGGAGAATTTTCTTTGGTCAAAATTTGACAGAAAACCACGTTTTAAGGAAATCCCGCATCGTGCGAAATTATCTTGTTTTTCCTAAACAACACGTTGTAACTCGAAAAGCTTTGGTGTTGCGTGTATGTCTAAGCGTGTAGCCTCAAAAGAGAACGCACAGGAGAGTTTTCTCTCGAAAGAATATGTAAGAATACCACGTTATAAGGAAATACCGTGTTGAAGATTAAAGATAAATAGGTAGTTATTGTAAATACTTTACGAGAAGAAATGACGCATGGTACAAAATTAGATTGTATCTCCTAAACAACACGTTGGAATTCGAAAATATTTGGTGTGGCATGTACGTCTAAACGTGTAGCCTCAAAAGAGGACCGACAGGAGAATTTTCTTTCGTCAAAATTTTTCAGAAATCACGTTTTAATGAAATCCCTCATTGTGCGAAATTATCTTGTTTTTCCTAAACAACACGTTGTAACTCGAAAAGCTTTGGTGTTGCCTGTATGTCTCAGCGTGTAGCCTCAAAAGACAATGCACAGGAGAGTTTTCTCTCGAAAGAATATGTAAGAATACAATGTTATAAGGAAATACAGTGTTGCAGAGTAAAGACAAATATGTACGTATTGGAAACACTTTATGAGAAGAAATAAAGCATCGTAAAAATTAAGCTTTTATCTCCTAAACAACACTTTGTAACTCGAAAGATTTGGTGTGGCGTGTACGTCTAAACGTGTAGCCTCAAAAGAGAACCCACAGGAGAATTTTCTTTCGTCAAAATTTGTCAGAAAACCATGTATTAAGGAAATCCCGTATCGTGCAAAATTATCTTGTTTTTCCTAAACAACACATTGTAACTCGAAAAGCTTTGGTGTTGCGTGTACGTCTATGCGTGTAGCCTCAAAAGAGAATGCACAGGAGAGTTTTCTCTCGAAAGAATATGTAAGAATACCACGTTATAAGTAAATACAGTGTTGCAGAGTAAAGATAAATAGGTAGTTATTGTAAATACTTTACGAGAAGAAATAACGCATATTACAAAAGAGTTTTCTCTCGAAAGAATATGTAAGACTACCAAGTTATAAGGAAATACAGTGTTGCAGAATAAAGACAAATATGTACACATAGAAAACACTTTATGAGAAGAAATAACGCATCGTACAAAATTAGCTTGCATCTCCTAAACAACACGTTGTAACTCGAAAATATTTGGTGTGGTGTGTACGTCTAAACGTGTAGCCTCAAAAAAGAACCCACAGGAGAATTTTCTTCCGTCAAAATTTGTCTGAAAAACATTTTCTAAGGAAATCACGCATCGTGCGAAATTATCTTGTTTTTCCTAAACTACACGTTGCAACTTGAAAAGCTTTGGTGTTGCGTGTATGTCTAAGCATGTAGCCTCAAAAGAGAGCGCACAGGAGAGTTTTCTCTCGAAAGAATATGTAAGAAAACCAAATTATAAGGAAATACAGTGTTGCAGAGTAAAGAAAAATACGTACGTATTGGAAAAACTTTACGAGAAGAAATAACGCATTTGTACAAAATTAGCTTGTATCTCCTAAACAACACCTTGTAACTCGAAAAGATTTTGTTTGGCATGTAAGTCTAAAGGTGTAGCCTCAAAAGAGAAGCCACCGGAGAATTTTCTTTGGTCAAAATTTGTCAGCAAGCCACGTTTTAAGGAAATCCCGCATCGTGCGAAATTATCTTGTTTTTCCTAAACAACACGTTGTAACTCGAAAAGCTTTGGTGTTGCGTGTATGTCTAAGCATGTAGCCTCAAAAGAGAATGCACAGGAGAGTTTTCTCTCGAAAGAATATGTAAGAATACCACGGTATAAGGAAATACAGTGTTGCAGAGTAATGACAAATACTTACGTATTGGAAACACGTTACGAGAAGAAATAACGCATGGTACAAAATTAGCTTGTACCTCCTAAACAACTCGTGGTAACTCGAAAAGATTTGATGTGACGTTTGCATCTAAACGTGTAGCCTCAAAAGGGAACCCACAGGAGAATTTTCTTTCGTCAAAATTTTTCAGAATACCATGTTTTACGGAAATCCCACATCATGCGAAATTATCTTGTTTTTCCTAAACAACACGTTGTAACTCGAAAAGCTTTGGTGTTGCGTGTATGTCTAAGCTTGTAGCCTCAAAGGAGAACGCACAGGACAGTTTCCTGCGAAAGAATATGTAAGAATACCACGTTATGAGGAAATACAGTGTTGCAGAGTAAAGAGAAATACCTACGCATTGGAAACACTTTACAATAAGAAATAGTGCATTGTAAAAATTAGCTTGTATCTCCTAAACAACACGTTGTAACTCGAAAAGATTTGGTGTGGCGTGCATTTCTAAACGTGTAGCCTCAAAAGAGAACCCACAGGAGAATTTTCTTTGGTCAAAATTTGTCAGAAAACCAGGTTTTATGGAAATCCTGAAAAATTTTGACGAAAGAAAATTCTCCTATGGGTTCTCTTATGAGGCTACACGTTTAGACGTACACGCCACACCAATTCCTTTCGAGTTACAACGTGTTGTTTAGGAGATAGAAGCTAATTTTGTATGATGCGTTATTTCTTCTCGTAAAGTGTTTCCAATACGTATGTATTTGTCTTTACTCTGCAACATTGTATTTCCTTTTAACTTGGTGTTCTTACATATTCTTTCAAGAGAAAACTATCCTGTGCCTTCTTTTTTGAGGCTACACACTTAGACATATGCGCAACACCAAAGTTTTTTGAGTTGCAACGTGTGGTTTAGGAAAAACCAGATAATTTCGCAATATGTGGGATTTCCTTAAAACGTGATTGTCTGAAAAATTTTGAGGAAAGAAAATTCTCCTATGGGTTCTCTTTTGAGGCTACACGTTTAGACGTACACGCCACACCAAATCTTTCCGAGTTACAACGTGTTGTTTAGGAGATACAAGCTAATTTTGTACGATGCGCTATTTCTTCTCGTAAAGTGTTTCCAATACATATGTATTTGTCTTTACTCCGCAAAACTGTATTTCCTTATAATGTGGTATTCTTATATATTCGTTCGAGAGAAAACTCTCCTGTGCCTTTTCTTTTGAGGCTACACACTTAGGCATACACGCAACACGAAAGCTTTTCGAGTAACAACGTGTTGTTTAGGAAAAACAAGATAATTTCGCACGATGCGGGATTTCCTTAAAACGTGATTTTCTGAAAAATTTTGACGAAAGAAAATTCTCCTATGGGTTCTCTTTTGAGGCTACATGTTTAGACGTACACGCCACACCAAATCTTTTCGAGTTACAACGTGTTGTTTAGGAGATACAAGCTAATTTTGTACGATGCGTTATTTCTTCTCGTAAAGTGTTTCCAATAGGTACGTATTTGTCTTTACTCTGCAACACTGTATTTCCTATTAACGTGGTATTCTTACATATTCTTTCGAGAGAAAACTCTCCTGTGCCTTCTCTTTTGAGGTTACACACTTAGACATACACGCAACACGAAAGCTTTTCGAGTTACAAGGTGTTGTTTAGGACAATCAAGATAATTTCGCACGATGCGGGATTTCCTTAAAATGTGATTTTCTGAAAAATTTTGACGAAAGAAAATTCTCCTATAAGTTCTCTTTTGAGGCTACACGTTTAGACGTACACGCCACACCAAATCTTTTCGAGTTACAACGTGTTGTTTAGAAGATACAAGCAAATATTTTATGATGCGTTATTTCTTCTCGTAAACTGTTTCCAATACGTACGTATTTGTCTTTACTCTGCAACACTGTATTTCCTTATAACGTGGTATTCTTACATATTCTTTCGAGAGAAAACTCTCCTGTGTGTTCTCTTTGAGGCTACATGCTTAGACATACACGCAACACCAAAGATTTTCGAGTTACAACGTGTTGTTTAGGAAAAACAAGATAATTTCGCACGATATGGGATTTCGTTAAAACCTGGTTTTCTGACAAATTTTGACCAAAGAAAATTCTCCTGTGGGTTCTCTTTTGAGGCTACACGTTTAGAGGAATATGCCACACCAAATCTTTTCGAGTTACAACGTGTTGTTTTGGAGATACAAGCTAATTTTGTAAGATACGTTATTTCTTCTCCTAAAGTGTTTCCAATACATACGTATTTGTCTTTATTCTGCAACACTGTATTTCCTTATAACGTGGTATTCTTGCATATTATTTTGAGAGAAAACTCTCCTGTGCCTTCTCTTTTGAGGCTACATGCTTAGACATACACGAAACACCAAAGCTTTTCGAGTTACAACGTGTTGTTTAGGAAAAACCAGATAATTTCGCATGATGCGGGATTTCCTTAAAACGTGGTTTTCTGACAAATTTTGACGAAAGAAATTTCTCCTGTGGGTTCTCTTTTGAGGCTACATGTTTAGACGTACACACCACGCCAAATATTTTCGAGTTACAACGTGTTCTTTAGGAGAAACAAGCTAATTTTGTACGATGCATTATTTCTTCTCGTAAAGTGTTTCCAATACGTACGTATTTGTCTTTATTTTGCAACACTGTATTTCCTTATAGCGTGGTATTCTTATATATTCTTTCGAGAGAAAACTCTCCTGTGCATTCTCTTTTGAGGCTACATGCTTAGACATACACGAACACCAAAGCTTTTTGAGTTACAACGTGTTGTTTAGGAAAAACAAGATAAATTCGCACGATGAGGGATTTCCTTAAAACGTGGTTTTCTGACAAATTTTGAAGAAAGAAAATTCTCCTGTGGGTTCTCTTTTGAGGCTACACTTTTAAACGCACACGCCACACCAAATATTATCGAATTACAACGTGTTGTTTAGGAGATACAAGCTAATTTTGTACCATGCGTCATTTCTTCTCCTATAGTATTTACAATTACTACCTATTTATCTTTACTCTGCAACACTGTATTTCCTTATAACGTGGTATTCCTACATATTCTTTCGAGAGAAAACTCTCCTGTGTCCTCTTTTGAGGCTACACGCTTAGACATACACGCAACACCAAAGCTTTTCGAGTTACAACATGTAGTTTAGGAAAAACAAGGTAATTTCTCACGATGAGGTATTTCCTTAGAACATGGTTTTCTGACAAATTTTGACGAAAGAAAATTCTCTTCTGGGTTCTCTTTTGAGGCTACACGTTTAGACGTACACGCCACACAAAATCTTTTCGAATTACAACGTGTTAGTTAGGAGATACAAGCTAATTTTGTACGATGCGTTATTTCTTCTCGTAAAGTGTTTCCAATACGTACGTATTTGTCTTTATGCTGCAACACTGTATTTCCTTATAACGTGGTATTCTTACATATTCTTTCGACAGAAACTCTCCTGTGAATTCTCTTTTGAGGCCACACGCATAGACATACATGCAACACCAAAGCTTTTCGAATTACAACGTGTTGTTTAGGAGAAACAAGATAATTTCGCAGGATGCAGGATTTCCTTAAAACGTGGTTTTCTCACAAATTTTGACGAAAGAAAATACTCCTGTTCGTTGTCTTTGAGGCTACACTTTTAGACGTACACGCCAAACCAAATCTTTTCGAGTTACCACTTGTTGTTTAGGAGATACAAGTTAATAATTTATGATGCGTTATTTCTTCTCGTAAAGTGTTTCCAATATGTACGTTTTTGTCTTTACTCTGCAACACTGTATTTCCTTATAACGTGGTATTCTTACATGTTCTTCCGAGAGAAAACTCTCCTGTGCATTCTCTTTTGAGGCTACACGCTTAGACATACACGCAACACCAAAGCTTTTTGAGTTACAACGTGTTGTTTAGGAAAAACAAATAATTTCGCACGATGCGGGATTTCCTTAAAACGTGGTTTTCTGACAAATTTTGACGAAAGAAAATTCTCCTGTTGGTTCTCTTTTGAGGCTACAAGTTTAGACTTACATGCCAAACCAAATCTTTTCGAGTTACAACGTGTTGTTTAGGAGATAAAAGCTAATTTTTAATAATGCATTATTTCTTCTCGTAAAGTGTTCCCAATATGTACGTATTTGTCTTTACTCTGCAAAATTGTATTTCCTAATAGCGTGGTGTTCTTACATATTCTTTCGAGAGAAAACTCTCCTGTGCCTTCTCTTTTAAGGCTCCACGTTTAGACATACACGCAACACTAAAGTTTTTCGAGTTACAACATGTTGTTTAGGAAAAAGAAGATGATTTCGCACGATGCAGGATTTCCTTAAAACGTGGTTTTCTCAAAAATTTTGAAGAAAGAAAATTCTCCTGTGGGTTCTCTTTTGAGGCTACACGTTTAGACATACACGCCACACCAGATCTTTTTGAGTTACAACGTGTTGTTTAGGAGATACATGTTAATTTTTTACTATGCGTTAATTCTTCTAGTAAAGTGTTTCCAATACGTACGTGTTTATCTTTACTCTGCAACACTGTATTTCCTTATAACGTGGTATTCTTACATATTCTTTCGAGAGAAAACTCTCCTTTGCGTTCTCTGTTGAGGCTACACGCTTAGACATACATGAAACACCAAAGCTTTTCGAGTTACAACGTGTTGTTTAGGAAAAACAAGATAATTTCGCACGATGCGAGATTTCCTTAAAACGTGGTTTCTGACAAATTTTGATGAAAGAAAACTCTCCTGTGGGTTCTCTTTTGAGGGTACACGTTTAGACATACACGTCACACCAAATCTTTTCGAGTAACAACGTGTTGTTTAGGAGATACAAGCTAATTTTGTAAGATGCGTTATTTCTTCTCGTAAAGTGTTTCCAATATGTACTTATTTGTCTTTACTCATCAAAATTTTATTTCCTTATAACGTGGTATTCTTACATATTCTTTCAAGAGAAAACTCTCCTGTGCCTTCTCTTTTGAGGCTCCACGCTTAGACATACACGCAACACCAAAGCTTTTCGAGTCACAACTTGTTGTTTAGGAAAAAGAAGATGATTTCGCACGATGCGGGATTTCCTTAAAACGTGGTTTTCTGAAAAATTTTAACGAAAGAAAATTCTCCTGTGGGTTCTCTTTTGAAGCTACACATTTAGACGTACACGCCGCACCAAATCTTTTCGAGTTACAACGTGTTGTTTAGGAGATACAAGCTAATTTTGTACGATGCGTTATTTCTTCTCCTAAAGTTTTCCAATACGTACATATTTTTCTTTACTCTGCAACACTGTATTTCCTTATAACTTGGCATCCTTACATATTCTTTTGAGAGAAAACTATCCTGTGCGTTCCCTTTGAGGCTACACACTTAGACATACAGGCATCACCAAAGCTTTTCGAGTTACAACGTGTTGTTTATGAAAATCAAGATTATTTCGCACGATGCGTGATTTCCTTAAAATGTGGTTTTCTCACAAATTTTGACGAAAGAAAATTATCCTGTGGGTTCTCTTTTGAGGTTACACGTTTAGACGTACATGCCACACCAAATCCTTTCGAGTTACCACGTGTTGTTTAGGAGATACAAGCTAATTTTTTATGATGCGTTATTTCTTCTCGTAAAGTGTTTCCAATACGTACTTATTTCTCTTTACTCTGCAACATTGTATTTCCCTATAACGTGGTATTCTTACATATTCTTTCGAGGGAAAACTCTCCTGTGTGTTCCCTTTTGAGGCTACATGCTTAGGCATACACGCAACGCCAAAGCTTTTCGAGTTAAAACGTTTTGTTTAGGAAAAACAAGATAATTTCGCACGATGCGAGATTTCCATAAAACGTGGTTTTCTGAAAAATTTTGACCAAAGAAAGTTCTCCTATGCATTCTCTTTTGAGGCTACACGTGTAGTCGTACGAGCCAAAACAAATCTTTTCGAGTTACAACGTGTTGTTTAGAAGATACAAGCTAATTTTTTACGATGCATTATTTCTTCTCTTAAAGTGTTTCCAATACGTACGTATTTGTCTTTACTCTGCAACACTGTATTTCCTTATAACGTGGTATTCTTACATATTCTTTCGAGAGAAAACTCTCCTGTGCGTTCTCTTGTGAGGCGACACGCTTAGACATACACGCAACAGCAAAGCTTTTCGAGATACAACAAGTTGTTTAGGAAAAACAAGATAATTTCGCACGATGCAAGATTTTTTTAAAACGTGGTTTCTGACAAATTTTGATGAAAGAAAATTCTCCTGTGTGTTCTCTTTTGAGGCTACACGTTTAGACGTACACGCCACACCAAATCTTTTCGAGTTACAACGTGTTGTTTAGAAGATACAAGCAAATATTTTATGATGCGTTATTTCTTCTCGTAAACTGTTTCCAATACGTACGTATTTGTCTTTACTCTGCAACACTGTATTTCCTTATAACGTGGTATTCTTACATATTCTTTCGAGAGAAAACTCTCCTGTGTGTTCTCTTTGAGGCTACATGCTTAGACATACACGCAACACCAAAGATTTTCGAGTTACAACGTGTTGTTTAGGAAAAACAAGATAATTTCGCACGATATGGGATTTCGTTAAAACCTGGTTTTCTGACAAATTTTGACCAAAGAAAATTCTCCTGTGGGTTCTCTTTTGAGGCTACACGTTTAGAGGAATATGCCACACCAAATCTTTTCGAGTTACAACGTGTTGTTTTGGAGATACAAGCTAATTTTGTAAGATACGTTATTTCTTCTCCTAAAGTGTTTCCAATACATACGTATTTGTCTTTATTCTGCAACACTGTATTTCCTTATAACGTGGTATTCTTGCATATTATTTTGAGAGAAAACTCTCCTGTGCCTTCTCTTTTGAGGCTACATGCTTAGACATACACGAAACACCAAAGCTTTTCGAGTTACAACGTGTTGTTTAGGAAAAACCAGATAATTTCGCATGATGCGGGATTTCCTTAAAACGTGGTTTTCTGACAAATTTTGACGAAAGAAATTTCTCCTGTGGGTTCTCTTTTGAGGCTACATGTTTAGACGTACACACCACGCCAAATATTTTCGAGTTACAACGTGTTCTTTAGGAGAAACAAGCTAATTTTGTACGATGCATTATTTCTTCTCGTAAAGTGTTTCCAATACGTACGTATTTGTCTTTATTTTGCAACACTGTATTTCCTTATAGCGTGGTATTCTTATATATTCTTTCGAGAGAAAACTCTCCTGTGCATTCTCTTTTGAGGCTACATGCTTAGACATACACGAACACCAAAGCTTTTTGAGTTACAACGTGTTGTTTAGGAAAAACAAGATAAATTCGCACGATGAGGGATTTCCTTAAAACGTGGTTTTCTGACAAATTTTGAAGAAAGAAAATTCTCCTGTGGGTTCTCTTTTGAGGCTACACTTTTAAACGCACACGCCACACCAAATATTATCGAATTACAACGTGTTGTTTAGGAGATACAAGCTAATTTTGTACCATGCGTCATTTCTTCTCCTATAGTATTTACAATTACTACCTATTTATCTTTACTCTGCAACACTGTATTTCCTTATAACGTGGTATTCCTACATATTCTTTCGAGAGAAAACTCTCCTGTGTCCTCTTTTGAGGCTACACGCTTAGACATACACGCAACACCAAAGCTTTTCGAGTTACAACATGTAGTTTAGGAAAAACAAGGTAATTTCTCACGATGAGGTATTTCCTTAGAACATGGTTTTCTGACAAATTTTGACGAAAGAAAATTCTCTTCTGGGTTCTCTTTTGAGGCTACACGTTTAGACGTACACGCCACACAAAATCTTTTCGAATTACAACGTGTTAGTTAGGAGATACAAGCTAATTTTGTACGATGCGTTATTTCTTCTCGTAAAGTGTTTCCAATACGTACGTATTTGTCTTTATGCTGCAACACTGTATTTCCTTATAACGTGGTATTCTTACATATTCTTTCGACAGAAACTCTCCTGTGAATTCTCTTTTGAGGCCACACGCATAGACATACATGCAACACCAAAGCTTTTCGAATTACAACGTGTTGTTTAGGAGAAACAAGATAATTTCGCAGGATGCAGGATTTCCTTAAAACGTGGTTTTCTCACAAATTTTGACGAAAGAAAATACTCCTGTTCGTTGTCTTTGAGGCTACACTTTTAGACGTACACGCCAAACCAAATCTTTTCGAGTTACCACTTGTTGTTTAGGAGATACAAGTTAATAATTTATGATGCGTTATTTCTTCTCGTAAAGTGTTTCCAATATGTACGTTTTTGTCTTTACTCTGCAACACTGTATTTCCTTATAACGTGGTATTCTTACATGTTCTTCCGAGAGAAAACTCTCCTGTGCATTCTCTTTTGAGGCTACACGCTTAGACATACACGCAACACCAAAGCTTTTTGAGTTACAACGTGTTGTTTAGGAAAAACAAATAATTTCGCACGATGCGGGATTTCCTTAAAACGTGGTTTTCTGACAAATTTTGACGAAAGAAAATTCTCCTGTTGGTTCTCTTTTGAGGCTACAAGTTTAGACTTACATGCCAAACCAAATCTTTTCGAGTTACAACGTGTTGTTTAGGAGATAAAAGCTAATTTTTAATAATGCATTATTTCTTCTCGTAAAGTGTTCCCAATATGTACGTATTTGTCTTTACTCTGCAAAATTGTATTTCCTAATAGCGTGGTGTTCTTACATATTCTTTCGAGAGAAAACTCTCCTGTGCCTTCTCTTTTAAGGCTCCACGTTTAGACATACACGCAACACTAAAGTTTTTCGAGTTACAACATGTTGTTTAGGAAAAAGAAGATGATTTCGCACGATGCAGGATTTCCTTAAAACGTGGTTTTCTCAAAAATTTTGAAGAAAGAAAATTCTCCTGTGGGTTCTCTTTTGAGGCTACACGTTTAGACATACACGCCACACCAGATCTTTTTGAGTTACAACGTGTTGTTTAGGAGATACATGTTAATTTTTTACTATGCGTTAATTCTTCTAGTAAAGTGTTTCCAATACGTACGTGTTTATCTTTACTCTGCAACACTGTATTTCCTTATAACGTGGTATTCTTACATATTCTTTCGAGAGAAAACTCTCCTTTGCGTTCTCTGTTGAGGCTACACGCTTAGACATACATGAAACACCAAAGCTTTTCGAGTTACAACGTGTTGTTTAGGAAAAACAAGATAATTTCGCACGATGCGAGATTTCCTTAAAACGTGGTTTCTGACAAATTTTGATGAAAGAAAACTCTCCTGTGGGTTCTCTTTTGAGGGTACACGTTTAGACATACACGTCACACCAAATCTTTTCGAGTAACAACGTGTTGTTTAGGAGATACAAGCTAATTTTGTAAGATGCGTTATTTCTTCTCGTAAAGTGTTTCCAATATGTACTTATTTGTCTTTACTCATCAAAATTTTATTTCCTTATAACGTGGTATTCTTACATATTCTTTCAAGAGAAAACTCTCCTGTGCCTTCTCTTTTGAGGCTCCACGCTTAGACATACACGCAACACCAAAGCTTTTCGAGTCACAACTTGTTGTTTAGGAAAAAGAAGATGATTTCGCACGATGCGGGATTTCCTTAAAACGTGGTTTTCTGAAAAATTTTAACGAAAGAAAATTCTCCTGTGGGTTCTCTTTTGAAGCTACACATTTAGACGTACACGCCGCACCAAATCTTTTCGAGTTACAACGTGTTGTTTAGGAGATACAAGCTAATTTTGTACGATGCGTTATTTCTTCTCCTAAAGTTTTCCAATACGTACATATTTTTCTTTACTCTGCAACACTGTATTTCCTTATAACTTGGCATCCTTACATATTCTTTTGAGAGAAAACTATCCTGTGCGTTCCCTTTGAGGCTACACACTTAGACATACAGGCATCACCAAAGCTTTTCGAGTTACAACGTGTTGTTTATGAAAATCAAGATTATTTCGCACGATGCGTGATTTCCTTAAAATGTGGTTTTCTCACAAATTTTGACGAAAGAAAATTATCCTGTGGGTTCTCTTTTGAGGTTACACGTTTAGACGTACATGCCACACCAAATCCTTTCGAGTTACCACGTGTTGTTTAGGAGATACAAGCTAATTTTTTATGATGCGTTATTTCTTCTCGTAAAGTGTTTCCAATACGTACTTATTTCTCTTTACTCTGCAACATTGTATTTCCCTATAACGTGGTATTCTTACATATTCTTTCGAGGGAAAACTCTCCTGTGTGTTCCCTTTTGAGGCTACATGCTTAGGCATACACGCAACGCCAAAGCTTTTCGAGTTAAAACGTTTTGTTTAGGAAAAACAAGATAATTTCGCACGATGCGAGATTTCCATAAAACGTGGTTTTCTGAAAAATTTTGACCAAAGAAAGTTCTCCTATGCATTCTCTTTTGAGGCTACACGTGTAGTCGTACGAGCCAAAACAAATCTTTTCGAGTTACAACGTGTTGTTTAGAAGATACAAGCTAATTTTTTACGATGCATTATTTCTTCTCTTAAAGTGTTTCCAATACGTACGTATTTGTCTTTACTCTGCAACACTGTATTTCCTTATAACGTGGTATTCTTACATATTCTTTCGAGAGAAAACTCTCCTGTGCGTTCTCTTGTGAGGCGACACGCTTAGACATACACGCAACAGCAAAGCTTTTCGAGATACAACAAGTTGTTTAGGAAAAACAAGATAATTTCGCACGATGCAAGATTTTTTTAAAACGTGGTTTCTGACAAATTTTGATGAAAGAAAATTCTCCTGTGTGTTCTCTTTTGAGGCTACACGTTTAGACGCACACGCCACACCAAATATTTTCGAGTTACAACGTGTTGTTTAGGAGATACAAGCTAATTTTTTATGATGCGTTGTTTCTTCTCCTAAAGTGTTTCCAATACGTACGTACTTGTCTTTACTCTGCAACACTGTAGTTCCTATTTACGTGGTATTCTTACATATCCTTTTGAGAGAAAACTCTCCGTTGCCTTCTCTTTTGAGGCTACACGCTAAGTCTTACACGAAACACCAAAGGTTTTCGAGTTACAACGTGTTGTTTAGGAATAACCAGATAATTTCGCATGATGCGGGATTTCCTTAAACCGTGGTTTTCTGACAAATTTTGACGCAAGAAAATTCTCCTGTGGGTTCTCTTTTGAGGCTACACGTTTAGAAGTACACGCCACACCAAATCATTTCTAGTTACAACGTGCTGTTAAGAGATACAAGCTAATTTTGTACGATGCATTATTTCTTCTCGTAAAGTTTAAGTGTTTCCAATATGTATGGATTTGTCTTTATTCTGCAACACTGTATTTCCTTATAACATGGTATTGTTACATATTGTTTCTAGAGAAAACTCTCCTGTGCCTTCTCTTTTGAGGCTACACACATAGACATACACGCAACACCAAAGCTTTTCGAGTTACAACGTGTTGTTTAGGAAAAACAAGATTTTTCGCACGATGCCTGATTTCCTTAAAACGTGGTTTTGTGACAAATTTTGACGAAAGAAAATTTTCCTGTGGGTACTCTTATGAGGTTACACCTTTAGACGTACACGCCACACCAAATGTTTTCGAGTTACAATGTGTTGTTTAGGAGATACAAGCTAATTTTTTTACTATGCGTTATTTCTCCTCGTAAAGTGTTTCCAATAAGTACATATTTGTCTTTACTCTGCAACACTATATTTCCTTATATTGTGGTATTCTTACATATTCTTTCGAGAGAAAACTCTCCAGTGCATTCCCTTTTGAGGCTACATGCTTAGACATACACGCAAAACCAAAGCTTTTCTAGTAACGACGTGTTGTTTAGGAAAAACAAGATAATTTCGCACGATGCGGGATTTCCTTAAAACGTGGTTTTCTGAAAAATTTTGACGAAAGAAAATTCTCCTGGGGGTTCTCTTTTAAGGCTACACATTTAGACGTACACGCCACACCAAATCTTTTCGAGTTACAACGTGCTGTTTAGGAGATACAAGCTAATTTTGTATGATAAGTTATTTCTTCTCGTAAAGTTTAAGTGTTTCCAATACGTACGTATTTGTCTTTAGTCTGCAACACTGTATTTCATTATAACGTGGTATTCTTACCTATTCTTTTGAGAGAAAACTCTCCTGTGCCTTCTCTTTTGAGGGTACACGCTTAGACATACACGCAACATCAAAGCTTTTCGAGTTACGATGTGTTGTTTTGGAAACACAAGATAATTTCGCACGATGCGGGATTTCCTTAAAAAATTGTTTTCTGACAAATTTTGACGAAAGAAAATTCTCCTGTGGGTTCTCTTTTGAGGCTACACGTTTAGACATACACGCCATGCCAAATCATTTCGAGTTACAACGTGTTGTTTAGGAGATACAAGCTAATTTTGTTTGATGCGTTATTTCTTCTCGTAAAGTGTTTCCAATACGTACATATTTTTCTTGACTCTGCAACACTGTATTTCCTAATAACGTGGTATGCTTACATATTCTTTCGAGAGAAAACACTCCTGTGCGTTCTCTTTTGAGGCTACACGCTTAGACATACACTAAACACCAAAGCTTTTCGAGTTACAACGTGTTCTTTAGGAAAAACAAGATAATTTCGCACGATGCCGGATTTCCTTAAAACGTGGTTTTCTGAAAAAAATTTGACGAAAGAAAATTCTCCTGTGGGTTCTCTTTTCAGGCTACATGTTTAGACGTACACGCCATACGAAATCTTTTCGAGTTACAACGTGTAATTTAGGAGATACAACGTAATTTTGTACGATGCGTTCTTCTTGTAAAGTGTTTCGAATACGTACGTATTTGTCTTTACTCTGCAACACTGTATTTCCATATAACGTGATATTCTTACGTATCCTTTGAGAGAAAACTCTCCTGTGCCTTCTCTTTTGAGGCTACACGCTTAGACATACATGCAACACCAAAGCTTTTCGAGTTACAAAGTGTTCTTTAGGAAAAACAAGATAATTTCGCACAATGCGGGATTTCCTTAAAACGTGGTTTTCTGACCAATTTTGACTAAAGAATATTCTCCTGTGGGTTCTCCTTTGAGGCTACACGTTTAGACATACAAGCCACATCAAATCTTTCTGAGTTACGATGTGTTGTTTAGGAGATACAAGCTAATTTTGTATGATACGTTATTTCTTCTTGTAAAGTGTTTCCAATACGTATGTATTTGCTTTATTCTGCAACACTGTACTTCCTTATAACGTGGTATTCTTATATATTCTTTCGAGAGAAAACTCTCCTGTGCGTTCTCTTTGGGGCTACAAGCTTAGACATACACGCTACACCAAAGCTTTTCGAGTGACAACGTGTTGTTTACGAAAAACAAGATAATTTAGCACGATGCGGGATTTCCTTAAAACGTGGTTTTCTGAAAAAAAATTTGACGAAAGAAAACTCTCCTGTGGGTTCTCTTTTGAGGCTACACGTTTAGATGTACACGCCACACCAAATCTTTTCGAGTTACAACGTGTAGCTTAGGAGAAACAAGCTAATTTTGTACGATGCGTTATTTCTTCTTGTAAAGTGTTTCCAATAATTACATATTTGTCTTTTCTCTGCAACACTGTATTTCCTTATAACTTGGTATTCTTACATATTCTTTCAAGAGAAAACTCTCCTGTGCCTTCTCTTTTGAGGCTTCGCGCTTAGACATTCACGCAACAGCAAAGCTTTTCGAGTTACAACGTGTTCTTTAGGAAAACCAAGATAATTTCGCACGATGCGGGATTTCCTTAAAACGTGGTTTTCTGACTAATTTTGACTAAAGAATATTATCCTGTGGGTTCTCCTTTGAGGCCACACGTTTAGACGTACAAGCCACATCAAATCTTTCCGAGTTACAACGTATTGTTTAGGAGATACAAGCTAATTTTGTATGATGCGTTATTTCTTCTTGTAAAGTGTTTCCAATACGTATGTATTTGCTTTACTCTGCAACACTGTAATTCCTTATAACGTGGTATTCTTACATATTATTTCGAGAGAAAACTCTCCTGTGCCTTCTCTTTTGAGGCTATACGCTTAGACATACACGCAACACCAAAGCTTTTCGAGTGACAACGTGTTGTTTAGGAAAAACAAGGTAATTTCCAACGATGCGGGATTTCCTTAAAACATGGTTTTCAGACAAATTTTGACGAAAGAAAATTCTCCTGTGTGGTTCTCTTTTGAGGCTACACGTTTAGAAGTACACGCCACACCAAATCTTTTCGAGTTACAACGTGCTGTTAGGAGATACAAGCTAATTTTGTATGATGCATTATTTCTTCCCATAAAGTTTAAGTATTTCCAATATGTATGTATTTGTCTTTACTCTGCAACACTGTATTTCCTTATAACGTGGTATTCTTACATATTCTTTCGAGAGAAAACTCTCCTGTGCATTCCCTTTTGTGGCTACATGCTTAGACATACATGCAACACCAAAGCTTTTCGAGTTACAACGTGTTGTTTAGGAAAAACAAGATAATTTCGCACGATGCGGGATTTCCTTAAAACGTGGTTTTCTGAAAAAATTTTGATGAAAGAAAATACTCCTGTGGGTTCTCTTTTGAGGCTACACGTTTATACGTACACCCCACACCAAATCTTTTCGAGTTATAACGTGTAGTTTAGGAGATACAAGCTAATTTTGTACGATGCATTATTTCTTCTTCTAAAGTGTTTCCAATACGTAGGTATTTGTCTTTACTCTGCAACACTGTATTTCCTTATAACGTGGTATTCTTACATATTCTTTAGAGAGAAAACTCTCCTGTGCCTTCTCTTTTGAGGCTACATGCTTAGACATACACGCAACACCAAAGCTTTTCGAGTTACGACGTGTTGTTTAGGAAAAACAAGATAATTTCGCATGATGTGGGATTTCCTTAAAACGTGGTTTACTGACCAATTTTGACGAAAGAAAATTCTCCTGTGTGGTTCTCTTTTGAGGCTACACGTTTAGAAGTACATGCCACACCAAATCTTTTCGAGTTACAACGTGCTGTTAGGAGATACAAGCTAATTTTGTATGATGCATTATTTCTTCTCATAAAGTTTAAGTGTTTCCAATATGTATGTATTTGTCTTTACTCTGCAACACTGTATTTCCTTATAACGTGGTATTCTTACATATTCTTTCGAGAGAAAACTCTCCTGTGCATTCCCTTTTGTGGCTACATGCTTAGACATACATGCAACACCAAAGCTTTTCGAGTTACAACGTGTTGTTTAGGAAAAACAAGATAATTTCGCACGATGCGGGATTTCCTTAAAACGTGGTTTTCTGAAAAAATTTTGACGAAAGAAAATACTCCTGTGGGTTCTCTTTTGAGGCTACACGTTTATACGTACACCCCACACCAAATCTTTTCGAGTTATAACGTGTAGTTTAGGAGATACAAGCTAATTTTGTACGATGCATTATTTCTTCTTCTAAAGTGTTTCCAATACATAGGTATTTGTCTTTACTCTGCAACACTGTATTTCCTTATAACGTGGTATTCTTACATATTCTTTAGAGAGAAAACTCTCCTGTGCCTTCTCTTTTGAGGCTACATGCTTAGACATACACGCAACACCAAAGCTTTTCGAGTTACGACGTGTTGTTTAGGAAAAACAAGATAATTTCGCATGATGTGGGATTTCCTTAAAACGTGGTTTACTGACCAATTTTGACGAAAGAAAATTCTCCTGTGGGTTCTCATTTGAGGCTACACGTTTAGACGTACACGCCACACCAAATCTTTTCGAGTTAATACGTGTTGTTTTGGAGATACAAGCTAATTTTGTACGATGCGTTATTTCTTCTCGTAAAGTGTTTCCAATATGTACTTTTTGTCTTTACTCTGCAACACTGTATTTCCTTATAACGTGGTATTCTTACATATTCTTTGGAGAGAAAACTCTCCTGTGCATTCCCTTTTGTGGCTACATGCTTAGACATACATGCAACACCAAAGCTTTTGGAGTTACAACGTGTTGTTTAGGAAAAACAAGATAATTTCGCACGATGCGGGATTTCCTTAAAACGTGGTTTTCTGACAAATTTTGACCTAAGAATATTCTCCTGTGGGTTCTTTTTTGAGGCTACACTTTTAGACGTACAAGCCACATCAAATCTTTCCGAGTTACAACGTGTTGTTTAGGAGGTACAAGCTAATTTTGTACGATGCATTATTTCTTCTCGTAAAGTTTAAGTGTTTCCAATATGTACGTATTTGTCTTTTCTCTGCAACACTGTATATCCTTATAAGGTGGTATTCTTACATATTCGTTCGAGAGAAAACTCTCCTGTGCCTTCTCCTTTGAGGCTACATGATTAGACATACACACAAAACCAAAGCTTTTCGAGTTACGAAGTGTTGTTTAGGAAAAACAAGATAATTTCGAATGATGCAGTATTTCCTTAAAATGTGGTTTTCTAACAAATTTTGACGAAAGAAAATTCTCCTGTGGGTTCTCTTTTGAGGCTACACGTTTAGACGTACACGCCACACCAAATCATTTTGAGTTAAAACGTGTTGTTTAGGAGATACAAGCTTGTACGAAGCATTATTTCTTCTCGTAAAATGTTTCCAATATATACGTATTTGTCTTTAATCTGCAACACTGTATTTCCTTATAACATGGTATTCTTACATATTCTTTCGAGAGAAAACTCTCCTGTGCCTTCTCTTTTGAGGCTACACGCTTAGACATACACGCAACACCAAAGATTTTCGAGTCAGGACGTTTTGTTTAGGAAAAAATAGATAATTTCGCACAATGCCGGATTTCCTTAAAATGTGGTTGTCTGAAAAATTTTGACGAAAGAAAATTCTACTGTGGGTTCTCTTTTGAGGCTACACGTTTAGACGCACATGCCACACCAAATCTTTTCGAGTTACAACGTGTTGTTTAGGAGATACAAGCTAATTTTGTACGATAAGTTATTTCTTCTCGTAAAGTTTAAGTGTTTCCAATATGTACGTATTTGTCTTTACTCTGCAACACTGTATTTCCTTATAACGTGGTATTCTTACATATCCTTTCGAGAGAAAACTCTCCTGTGCCTTCTCTTTTGATGCTACACGCTTAGAAATACACGCAACACCAAAGCTTTTCAAGTTACAACGTGTTGTTTAGGAAAAACAAGATAATTTCGCACGATGCGGGATTTCCTTAAAATGTGGTTTTCTGACAAATATTGACGAAAGAAAATTCTCCTATGGGTTCTCTTTTGAGGCTACACGTTTTGTCATATATGCCGCACCAAATCCTTTCGAGTTACAACGTGTTGTTTAGGAGATACAAGCTATTTTTTACGATGTGTTATTATTTCTCATAAAGTTTAAGTTTTTCCATTACGTACTTATTTGTCTTTACTCTGCAACACTTTATTTCCTTATAACGTGGTATTCTTACATATTCTTTCGAGAGAAAACTCTCCATTGCCGTCTCTTTTGAGGCTACACGCTAAGACTTACACGCAACACCAAAGCTTTTCGAGTTACAACGTGTTGTTTAGGAAAAACAAGATAATTACACACGATGCGGGATTTCCTTAAAACGTGGTTTTCTGACAAATTTTGAGGAAAGAAAATTCTCTTGTGGGTTCTCTTTTGAGGCTACACGTTTAGATATACACGCCACACCAAATCTTTTCAAGTTACAACGTGCTGTTTAGGAGATACAAGCTAATTTTATATGATGCATCATTTCTTCTCGTAAAGTTTAAGTGTTTCCAATAAGTGCTTATTTGTCTTTACTCTGCAACACTGTATTTCCTTATAACGTGGTATTCTTACATATTCTTTCGAGAGAAAACTCTCCATTGCCGTCTCTTTTGAGGCTACATGCCTAGACATACACGCAACACCAAAGCTTTTCGAGTTACGATGTGTTGTTTAGAAAAAACAAGATATTTTCGAACGATGCGGGATTTCCTTAAAACATGGTTTTCTGACAAATTTTGACGAAGAAAATTCTCCTGTGGGTTCTCTTTTAAGGCTACATGTTTAGTTGTAAACGCCACACCAAATCATTTCGAGTTACAACGTGTTGTTTAGGAGATATAAGCTAATTTTGTATGATGCTTTATTTCTTCTCTAATGTTTAAGTGTTTCCAATACGTACGTAATTGTCTTTACTCTGCAACACTGTATTTCCTTATAACGTGGTATTCTTACATATTGTTTCGAGAGAAAACTCTCCTGTGCCTTCTCTTTTGAGGCTACACGCTTAGACATACACGCAACACCAAAGCTTTATGCGTTAAGATGAGTTGTTTAGGAAAAAGATAATTTTGCAAGATGCGGGATTTCCTTAAAACATGGTTTTCTGACAAATTTTCACAAAGAAAATTCTCCTGTGGGTTCTCTTTTGAGGCTACACGTTTAGACTTACATGCCACACCAAATCTTTTCGAGTTACAACGTGTTGTTTAGGAGATACAAGCTAATTTTTTACGATAAGTTATTTCTTCTCGTAAAGTTTAAGTGTTTCCAATACGTATGTATTTGTCTTTATCTGCAACACTGTATTTCCTTATAACGTGGTATTCTTACATATTCTTTCGAGAGAAAACTCTCCTGTGCCTTCTCTTTTGAGGCTAAACGGTTAGACATACACTCAACACCAAAGCTTTTCGAATTACAACGTGTTGTTTAGGCAAAACAAGATAATTTTTCACGATGCAGGATTTCCTTAAAACGTGGTTTTCTGACAAATTTTGACGAATGAAAATTCTCCTGTGGGTTCTCTTTTGAGGCTACATGTTTAGACATACACGCCATACCAAATATTTTTGAGTTACAACGTGTTGTTTAGGAGATACAAGCTAATTTTGTACGATGCGTTATTTCTACTCCTAAAGTTTCTCCAATGCATACATATTTGTCTTTACTCTGCAAAACTGTATTTCTTTATAACGTGGTATTCTTACATATT
Organism: Apodemus sylvaticus; assembly: GCF_947179515.1. Classification (NCBI taxonomy): domain Eukaryota; kingdom Metazoa; phylum Chordata; class Mammalia; order Rodentia; family Muridae; genus Apodemus; species Apodemus sylvaticus. The sequence continues at coordinate 35,999 of NW_026263042.1, read as the reverse complement.
CTTTAGAGAGAAAACTCTCCTGTGCCTTCTCTTTTGAGGCTACACGCTTAGACATACACGCAACACCAAAGCTTTTCGAGTTACAACATGTTGATTAGGAAAAACAAGATAATTTCGCACGATGCGGGATTACCTTAAAACATGGTTTTCTGACAAATTTTGACGAAAGAAAATTATCCTGTGGGTTCTCTTTTGAGGCTACACGTTTAGACGTACACGCCCCACCAAATCTTTTCGAGTTACAACGTGTTGTTTTGGAGATACAAGCTAATTTTTATGATGCGTTATTTCTTTTCGGAACGTGTTTCCAATAAGTATGTATTTGTCTTTACTCTGCAACATTCGATTTCCTTATAACGTGGTATTCTTACATATTTTTTCGATACAAAACTCTCCTGTGCGTTCTCCTTTGAGGCTACATGCTAAGACATACTCACAAGACCAATGCTTTTCATGTTACAACATGTTGTTTAGGAAAAATAAGATAATTTCGCACGATATGGGATTTCCTTAAAACGTGGTTTTCTGACAAATTTTGACGAATGAAAATTCTCCTGTAGGTTCTCTTTTGAGGCTACACGTTTAGATGTACACGCCACACCAAGTCTTTTCGAGTTACAATGTGTTGTTTAGGAGATACAAGCTAATTTTTTAAGATGCGTTATTTCTTCTCATAAACTTTAAGTGTTTCCAATAGGTACGTATTTGTCTTTATTCTGCAAAACTGTATTTCCTTATAACGTGGTATTCTTACATATTCTTTTGTGAGAAAACTCTCCTGTGCCTTCTCTTTTGAGGCTACACGCTTAGACATACACGCAACACCAAAGCTTTTGAGTTACAACATGTTGTTTAGGAAAAACAAGATAATTTCGCACGATGCGGGATTTCCTTAAAACTTGGTTTTCTGACAAATTTTGATGAAAGAAAATTCTCCTGTGGGTTCTCTTTTGAGGGTACACGTTTAGACATACACGCCACACCAAATCTTTTCGAGTTACAACGTGCTGTTTATGAGATACAAGATAATTTTTTACGATGCATTTTTTATTCTCGTAAAGTTTAAGTGTTTCCAATAGGTACGTATTTGTCTTTACTCTGCAACACTGTATTTCCTTATAACGTGGTATTCCTACATATTCTTTCGAGAGAAAACTCTCCTGTGCTTTTTCTTTTGAGGCTACGTGCTTAGACATACACGCAAAACCAAACCATTTTGTGTTACAATGTGTTGATTAGGAAAAACAAGATAAATTCGCATGATGCCGGATTTCCTTAAAACGTGGTTTTCTGACAAATTTTGACGAAAGAAAATTCTCCTGTGGGTTCTCTTTTGAGGCTACACGTTTAGACGTACAAGCCACTCCAAATCTTTTCGAGTTACAACGTGTTGTTTAGGAGATACAAACTAATTTTGTACGAGGCGTTAATTCTTCTCGTAAAGTGTTTCCAAAATGTACGTATTTGTCTTTACTTTGCAACACTGTATTTCCTTATAACGTGGTATTCTTACATATTCTTTTGAGAGAAAACTCTCCTTTGCCTTCTCTTTTGAGGCTACAAGCTTACACATACACGCAACACCAAAGCTTTTCTAGTTACAACGTGTTCTTTAGGAAAAACAAGATAATTTCACACGATGCGGGATTTCCTTAAACGTGGTTTTCTGACAAATTTTGATGAAAGAAAATTCTCCTGTGGGTTCTCCTTTGAGGCTACACGTTTAGATGTACACGCCACACCAAATCTTTTCGAGTTACAAAGTGCTGTTTAAGAGATACAACCTAATTTTGTACGATGCGTTATTTCTTCTTGTAAAGTGTTTCCACTATGTATGTATTTGTCTTTACTCTGCCACACTGTATTTCCTTATAATGTGGTATTCTTATGTATTCTTTCGAGAGAATACTCTCCTGTGCCTCTTCTTTTTTGATGCTACTCGCTTAGACATACACGCAACAACAAAGCTTTTCGAGTTAAAATTTGTTGTTTAGGAAAAACAAGATAATTTCACACGATGCGTGATTTCCTTAAAACGTGGTTTTCTAAAAAAAATTTGAAGAACGAAAATTCTCCAGTGGGTTCTCATTTGAGGCTACACGTTTAGACGTACACGCCACACCAAATCTTTTCGAGTTACAACGTGTAGTTTAGGAGATACAAGCTAATTTTGTACGATGGGTTATTTCTTCTTGTAAAGTGTTTCCAATATGTACGTATTTGTCTTTACTCTGCAACACAGTATTTCCTTATAACGTGGTATTCTTACATATTCTTTCGAGAAAACTCTCCTGTGACTTCTCTTTTGAGGCTACATGCTTAGACATACACGCAACACCAAAGCTTTTCGATTTATAACATGTTGTTTAGGAAAAATAAGATAATTTCGCACAATGAGGGATTTCTTTAAAACGTGGTTTCTGACAAATTTTGATGAATGAAAAATTTCCTGTGCGTTCTCTTTGAGGCTACACGTTTAGACGTACACGCCACACCAAATCTTTTCGAGTTACAACGTGCTGTTTAGGAGATACAAACTAATTTTGTACGATGCATTATTTCTTCTCGTATAGTTTAAGTGTTTCCAATATGTACGTATTTGTCTTTTCTCTACAACATTGTATTTCCTTATAACGTGTTATTCTTACATATTCTTTTGAGAGAAAACTCTCCTGTGCCTTCCCTTTTGAGGCTACACGCTTAGACATACACGCAATATGAAAGCTTTTCGAGTTACAACATGTTGTTTAGGAAAAACAAGATAATTTCGCCCGATGCTGGATTTCCTTAAAACGTGGTTTTCTGACAAATATTGACAAAAGAAAATTCTCCTGTGGGCTCTCTTTTGAGGCTACACGTTTAGACATACACACCACACCAAATCTTTTCGAGTTACAACGTGTTGTTTAGGAGATACAACCTAATTTTGTAAGATGCGTTATTTCTTCTCGTAAAGTGTTTCCAGTACATACGTACTTCTCTTTACTCTGCAACACTGTATTTCCTTATAACGTGGTATTCTTACATATTCTTTTGAGAGAAAACTCTCCTGTGCCTTCTCTTTTGAAGCTACATGCTTAGACATACACGCAACACCAAAGCGTTTCGGGTTACAACGTGTTGTTTAGGAAAAACAAGATAATTTCGCGCGAAGCTGGATTTCCTTAAAACGTGGTTTTCAGACAAATTTTGACAAAAGAAAATTCTCCTGTGGGTTCTCTTTTGAAGGCTACACGTTTAGACGTACATGCCACACGAAATCTTTTCGAGTTACAACGTGTTGTTTAGGAGATATCAGCTAATTTTTAAGATGCGTTATTTCTTCTCTTAAAGTGTTTCCAATACATAAGTATTTGTCTTTACTCTGCAACACTGTATTTCCTTATAACGTGGTATTCTTACATATTCTTTCGAGAGAAAACTCTCCTGTGCCTTCTCTTTTGAGGCTACACGCTTAGACATACACGCAACACCAAAGATTTTTGAGTTACAACGTGTTGTTTAGGAAAAACAAGATAATTTCGCACAATGCGGGATTTCCTTATAACGTGGTTTTCTGACAAATTTTGACGAAAGAAAATTCTCCTGTGGGTTCTCTTTTGAGGCTACACGTTTAGACGTACACGCCACACCAAATCTTTTCGAGTTACAACGTGTTGTTTATGAGATACAAGCTAATTTTTTACGATGCATTTTTTATTCTCGTAAAGTCTAAGTGTTTCCAATAGGTACGTATTTGTCTTTACTCTGCAACACTGTATTTCCTTATAACGTGGTATTCTTACATATTCTTTCAAGAGAAAACTCTCCTGTGCCTTATCTTTTGAGGCTACATGCTTAGACATACACGCAACACCAAAGCTTTTCGAGTTACAACTTGTTGATTAGGAAAAACAAGATAATTTCTCACGATGCGGGATTTCATCAAAACTTTGTTTTGTGACAAATTTTGACGAAAGAAACTTCTCCTGTGTGTTCTCTTTTGAGGCTACACTTTTAGACGTACATGCCACACCAAATATTTTCGAGTAAAACGTGTTGTTTAGGAGTTACAAGCTAATTTTGTACGATGCGTTATTTCTTCTCGTAAAGTGTTTCCAATATATACATATTTGTCTTTACTCTGCAGCACTGTATTTAATAATAATGTGGTATTCTTACATATTCTTTCGAGAGAAAACTCTCCTGTGTGTTCTCTTTTGAAGCTACACGCTTAAATATACACGCAACACCAAAGCTTTTCGAGTTACAACGTGTTGTTTAGGAGATACAAGCTAATTTTTTACGATGCGTTATTTCTTCTCATAAAGTGTTTCCAACATGTACCTATATGTCTTTATTCTGCAACAGTGTATTTCCATATAACGTGGTATTCTTACATATTCTTTCGAGAGAAATCTCTCCTGTGACTTCTCTTTTGAGGCTGCACGCTTAGACATAGACAGAACACCAAAGCTTTTCGAGTTACAACGTGTTGTTTAGGAAAAACAAGATAATTTCGCATGTTGCGGGATTTCCTTAAAACGTGGTTTTCTGAAAAAAAATTGACGAAAGAAAATTCTCCTGTGGGTTCTCTTTTGAGGCTACACATTTAGACATACAAGCTACACCAAATCTTTTCAAGTTACAACGTGTAGTTTAGGAGATACAAGCTAATTTTTATGATGCGTTATTTCTTCTTGTAAAGTCTTTCCAATACGTACATGTTTGTCTTTACTCTGCAACACTGTATTTCCTTATAATGTGGTATTCTTACATATTCTTTCGAGAGAAAACTCTCCTGCGCCTTCTGTTTTGAGGCTACACGCTTAGACATACACGCAACACCAAAGCTTTTCGAGATACGATGTGTTGTTTAGGAAAAACAAGATAATTTCGCACGATTTGGGATTTCCTTAAAACGTGGTTTTCTGACAAATTTTGATGAAAGAAAATTCTCCTGTGATTTCTCCTTTGAGGCTACATATTTAAACGTACAGGCCACACCAAATCTTTTCGAGTTACAACGTGTTGTTTAGGAGATGCAAGCTAATTTTGTAAGATGCGTTATTTCTTCTAGTAAAGTGTTTCCAATACGTATTTGTCTTTACTCTGCAATACTGTATATCCTTATAACGTGGTATTGTTACATATTCTTTCAAGAGAAAACTCTCATGTGCGATCTCTTTTGAGTCTACATGCTTAGATATACTCGCAACAGCAAAGCTTTTCCTGTTAAAACGTGTTGTTTAGGAAAAATAAGTTAATTTCGCACGATGCGGGATTTCCTTAAAACGTGGTTTTCTGACAAATTTTGACGAAAAAAAACAAAATTAGCTTGTATCTCCTAAATAACACGTTGTAACTCGAAAAGATTTGGTGTGGCGTGTACGTCTAAACGTGTAGCCTATAAAGAGAACCCACAGGAGAATTTTCTTTCGTCAAAATTGTCAGAAAACCACGTTTTAAGGAAATCCCCCATCCTGCGAAATTATCTTGTTTCTCCTAATCAACACGTTGTAATGCGAAAAGCTTTGGTGTTGCATGTATGTCAAAGCGTGTAGCCTCAAAGGAGAACGCACAGGTCAGTTTTCTATGGAAAGAATATGTAAGAATACCACTTTATTAGGAAACACAGTGTCTCAGAGCAAAGACAAATACGTACTCTATTGGAAACACTTTACGAAAAGAAATAACGCATCATACAAAATTAGCTTGTATCTCCAAAACAGCACGTTGTAACTCGAAAGGATTTGGTGGGGCGTGTACGTGTACACGTGTAGCCTCAAAACAGAACCCACAGGAGAATTTTCTTTCGTCAAAATTTTTCAAAAAACCACGTTTTAAGGAAAGTATCTTTTTTTTTCCTAATCAACATGTTGTAACGCTAAATGCTTTGGTGTTGCGTGTATGACTAAGTTTGTAGCCTCAAAAGAGAATGCACAAGAGAGTTTTCTATCGAAAGAATATGTAAGAATACCACCTTATAAGGAAATACAGTGGTGCAGAGTAAAGACAAATACGTACGTATTGGAAACACTTTATGAGAAGAAATAACGCATCGTACAAAATTAGCTTGTATCTCCTAAACTACACGTTGTAACTCGAAAAGCTTCGGTGTTGCGTGTATGTCTAAGCATGTAGCTTCAAAATAGAAGGTACAGGAGAGTTTCTCTCGAAAGAATATGTAAGAATTCCACGTTATAAGGAAATACAGTGTTGCAGAGTAAAGAAACGTATTGGAAACACTTTACGAGAAGAAATAACGCTTCTAACAAAATTAGCTTGTATCTCCTATACAACACGTTGTAACTCGAAAAGATTTGGTGTGTCGTGTACGTCTAAACGTGTAGCCTCAAAAGAGAACCAACAGGAGAATTTTCTTCCCTCAAAATTTGTCAGAAAACCACGTTTTATGGAAATCCCGCATCATGAGAAATTATCTTATTTTTCCTAATCAACATGTTGTAACACGAAATGCTTTGGTTTTGCCTGTATGCCTAAGCGTGTACCCTCAAAAGAGAAGGCACAGGAGAGTTTTCTCTCGAAAGAATATGTAAGAATACCACGTTATAAGAAAATACAATGTTGCAGAATAAAGACAAATACGTACGTATTGGAAACACTTTACGAGAAGAAATAAAGCATCATACAAAATTAGCTTGTATCTCCTAAACAACACGTTGCAACTCGAAAGGTTTTGGTGTGGCGTGTACGTCTAAATGTGTAGCCTCAAAAGAGAACCAACAGCAGAATTTTCTTTCGTCAAACTTTTTCAGAAAACCACGTTTTAAGGAAATCCCGCATCGTGCAAAATTATCTTATTTTTCCTTATCAACACGTTGTAACACGAAATGCTTTGGTTTTGCCTGTATGTCTAAGCATGTAGCCTCAAAAGAGAAGGCACAGGAGAGTTTTCTCTCGAAAGAATATGTAAGAATACCACGTTATAAGGAAATACAGTGTTGCAGAGTAAAGACAAATACATACGTATTGGAAACACTTTACGAGAAGAAATAAAGCATCCTACAAAATTAGCTTTTATCTCCTAAACAACAAGTTTTAACTCGAAAAGTTTTGGTGTGGCGTGTACGTCTAAACGTGTAGCCTCAAAAGAGAACCCACAGGAGAATTTTCTCTCGTCAAAATTTTTCAGAAAAGCACGTTTTAAGGAAATCCAGCATCGTGTGAAACGATCTTGTTTTTCCGAAACAACACGTCGAAACTCGAAAAGCTTTGGTATTGCGTGTATGGGTAAGCGTGTAGCCTCAAAAGAGTAGGCACAGGAGAATTATCTCTCGAAAGAATATGTAAGCATACCACGTTAAAAGGAAATACAGTGTTGCAGAGTAAAGACAAATACGTACTTATTGGAAACACTTTAAGAGAAGAAATAACGCATCGTACAAAATTAGCTTGTATCTCCTAATCAACACGTTGTAACTCGAAAAGATTTGGTGTGGCGTGTACGTCTAAACGTGTAGCCTCAAAAGAGAACCCACAGGAGAATTTTCTTTCGTCAAAATTTGTCAGAAAACCAAGTTTGGAGAAAATCCCGCATCGTGGGAAATTATCCTGTTTTTCCTAAACAACACGTCGTAACTCGAAAAGCTTTCGTGTTGCGTGTCTGTCTAAGTGTGTAGCCTCAAAAGAGAAGGCACAGGAGAGTTTTCTCTCGAAAGAATATGCAAGAATACTACGTTATAAGGAAATACAGTGTTGCAGAGTAAAGACAAATACGTACTTATTGGAAACACTTTACGAGAAGAAATAGCGCATCGCAAAAATTAGATTGTATCTCCTAAACAACACGTTGTAACTCGAAAATATTTGTTGTGACGTGTACTTCTAAACGTGTAGCCTCAAAAGAGAAGCCAAGGAGAATTTTCTTTCATCAAAATTTGTCAGAAATCCACATTTTAAGGAAATCCCGCATAGTGCGAAATTATCTTGTTTTTCCTAAACAACATGTTGTAACTCGAAAAGCTGTGGTGTTGCGTGTATGTCTAAGCGTGTAACATCAAAATAGAACACTCAGGAGAGTTTTCTCTCGAAAGAATATGTAAGAATACCACCTTATAAGGAAATACAGTGTTGCAGAGTAAAGACAAATACGTACCTATTGGAAACACTTTACAAAGTGAAATAACACATCTTACAAAATTAGCTTGTATCTCCTAAACAGCACGTTGTAACTCGAAAAGCTTTGGTGTTGCATGTAGCTTTTCGAGTTACAACGTGTTGTTTAGGAAAAACAAGATAATTTCGCATGATGTGGGATTTCCTTAATACGTGGTTTTCTGACAAATTTTGACCAAAGAAAATTCTCCTATGACTTCTCTTTTCAGGCTACACGTTTAGACGTACAGGCCACACCAAATCTTTTTAAGTTACAACGTGTTGTTTAGGAGATACAAGCTAATTTTATATGATGCGTTATTTCTTCTCGTAAAGTTTTTCCAATACATAAGTATTTGTCTTTATTCTGCAACACTGTATTTCCTAATAACGTGGTATTCTTACATATTCTTTCGAGAAAAAACTCTCCTTTGCGTTCTCCTTTGAGGCTACACGCTTACACATACACGCAACACCAAAGCTTTTCGAGTTACAACGTGTTGTTTAGGAGATACAAGCTAATTTCTTACGATGCGTTATTTCTTCTCGTAAAGTTTTTCCAAGACGTAAGTATTTGTCTTTACTCTGCAACACTGTATTTCCTAATAACGTGGTATTCTTACATATTCTTTCGAGAAAAAACTCTCCTTTGCGTTCTCTTTTGAGGCTATACGCTTAGACATACACGCAGCACCAAAGCTTTTCAAGTTACAATGTGTTGTTTAGGAAAAACAAGATAATTTCGCACAATGCGGGATTTCCTTAAAAGGTGGTTTTCTGACAAAATTTAACGAACAAAAATTCTCCTGTGGGTTCTCTTTTGAGGCTACATGTTTAGACATACACACCACACCAAATCTTTCCGAGTTATATCGTGTTGTTTAGGAGATACATACTAATTTTGTACGATGCCTTATTTCTTCTCGTAAAGTTTAAGTGTTTCCAATAAGTACGTATTTGTCTTTACTCTGCAACACTGTATTTCCTTATAACGTGGTATTCTTACATATTCTTTCGAGAGAAAACTCTCCTGTGCGTTCTCTTTTGAGGCTACACGCTTAGACATACACGCAACACCAAAGCTTTTCGAGTTAAAACGTTTGGTTTAGAAAAAACAAGATAATTTCGCACTATGCGGGATTTCCTTAATACGTGGTTTTCTGACATATTTTGACCAAAGAAAATTCTCCTATGGGTTCTCTTTTCAGACTACACGTTAAGACGTACAGGCCACACCAAATCTTTTTAAGTTACAACGTGTTGTTTAGGAGATACAAGCTAATTTCTTACGATGCGTTATTTCTTCTCGTAAAGTTTTTTCCAATACGTAAGTATTTGTCTTTACTCTGCAACACTGTATTTCCTAATAACGTGGTATTCTTACACATTCTTTCGAGAAAAAACTCTCCTTTGCGTTGTCTTTTGAGGCTACATGCTTAGACATACACGCAACACCAAAGCTTTTCGAGTTACAACGTGTTGTTTAGGAAAAACAAGATAATTTCGCACGATGCGGGATTTCCTTAAAACGTGGTTTTCTGACAAATTTTGACGAAAGAAAATACTCCTGTGGGTTCTCTTTTGAGGCTACACATTTAGACGTACATGCCACACCAAATCATTTCGAGTTACAACGTGTTGTTTAGGAGAAACAAGCTAATTTTTTACGATGCGTTATTTCTTCTCATAAAGTTTTAGTGTTTCCATTACGTACATATTTGCCTTTACTGTGCAACACTGTATTTCCTTATAACGTGGTATTCTTGCATATTATTTCGAGAGAAAACTCTCCTGTGCGTTCTCCTTTGAGGCTACATGCTTAGACATTCACGCAACACCAAAGCTTTTCGATTTACAACGTGTTGTTTAGGAAAAACAAGATAATTTCGCAAGATGCGGGCTTTCCTTAAAACGTGGTTTTCTGACAAATTTTGACGAAATAAAACTCTCCTGTGGGTACTCTTTTGAGGCTACACGTTTAGACGTGCACCCCACACCAAATCTTTTCGAGTTACACGAGTTGTTTAGGACATACAAGCTAATTTTGCCAGATGCCTTATTTCTCTCATAAAGTGTTTCCAATACGTACGTATTTGTCTTTACTCTGCAACACTGTATTTCCTTATAACGTGGTATCCTTACATATTCTTTCGAGAGAAAACTCTCCTGTGCGTTCTCTTTTGAGGCTACACGCTTAGACATACACGCAACACCCAAGCTTTCGAGTTACAACGTGTTGTTTAGGAAAAACAAGATAATTTCGCAAGATGCGGGATTTCCTTAAAACGTGGTTTTCTGACAAATTTTGACGAAAGAAAATTATCCTGTGGGTTCTCTTTTGAGGCTACAAGTTTAGACGTACACACCACATCAAATCTTTTCAAGTTATAACATGTTGTTTAGGAGATACAAACTAATTTTATAAGATGCCTTATTTCTTCTCGTAAAGTTTAAGTTTTTCCAATAAGTACGTATTTGTCTTTACTCTGCAACACTGTATTTCCTTATAACGTGGTATTCTTACATATTCTTTCGAGAGAAAACTCTCCTGGGCATTCTCCTTTGAGGTTACAGGCTTAGACATACACGCAACACCAAAGCTTTTCGAGTTAAAATGTTTTGTTTAGGAAAAACAAGATAATTTCGCACGATGCAGAATTTCCTTAATATGTGGTTTTCTGAAAAATTTTGAACAAAGAAAATTCTCCTATGGTTTCTCTTTTGAGGCTACACGTTTAGACGTACAGGCCACACCAAATCTTTTTAAGTTACAACGTGTTGTTTAGGATATACAAGCTAATTTTGTACGATGCGTTATTTCTTCTCTTAAGTTTAAGTTTTTCCCATAAGTACGTATTTGTCTTTACTCTGCAACACTGTATTTCCTTATAACGTGGTATTCTTACATATTCTTTCGAGAGAAAACTCTCCTGTGCGTTCTCTTTTGAGGCTACACGCTTAGACATACACGCAACACCAAAGCTTTTCGAGTTAAAACGTTTTGTTTAAGAAAAACAAGATACTTTCGCAGAATGCGGGATATCCTTAAAACGTGGTTTTCTGACAAATTTTGACAAAAGAAAATTTTCCTGTGGGTTCTCTTTTGAGGCTACACGTTTAGACATACACACCACACCAAATCTTATCGAGTTATAATGTGTTGTTTAGGAGATACAAACTAATTTTGTAAGATGCCTTATTTCTTCTCGTAAGGTTTAAGTTTTTCCAATAAGTACGTATTTGTCTTTACTCTGCAACACTGTATTTCCTTATAACCTGGTATTCTTACATATTCTTTCGAGAGAAAACTCTCCTGTGTGTTCTCTTTTGAGGCTACACGCTTAGACATACACGCAACACGAAAGCTTTTCGAGTTAAAACGTTTGGTTTAGGAAAAACAAGATAATGTCCCACTATGAGGGATTTCCTTAATACATGGTTTTCTGACAAATTTTGACCAAAGAAAATTCTCCTATGGGTTCTCTTTTCAGGCTACACGTTTAGACGTACAGGCCACACCAAATCTTTTTATGTTACAACGTGTTGTTTAGGAGATACAAGCTAATTTCTTACGATGCGTTATTTCTTCTCGTAAAGTTTGTCCAAGACGTAAGTATTTGTCTTTACTCTGCAACACTGTATTTCCTAATAACGTGGTAATCTTACATATTCCTTTGAGAAAAAACTCTCCTTTGCGTTCTCTTTTGAGGCTACACGCTTAGACATACACCCAAAACCAAAGCTTTTCGAGTTACAACGTGTTGTTTAGGAAAAACAAGATATTTTTGCACGATGCGGGATTTCCTTAAAACGTGGTTTTCTGACAAATTTTGACGAAAGAAAATACTCCTGTCGGTTCTCTTTTGAGGCTACACATTTAGACGTACACGCCACACCAAATCTTTTCGAGTTACAACGTGGTGTTTAGGAGAAACAAGGTAATTTTTCTACGATGCGTTATTTCTTCTCATAAAGTTTAAGTGTTTCCATTACGTACATATTTGCCTTTACTCTGCAACACTGTATTTCCTTATAACGTGGTATTCTTGCATATTCTTTCGAGAGAAAACTCTCCTGTGCGTTCTCCTTTGAGGCTATATGCTTAGACATTCACGCAACACCAAAGCTTTTCGAGTTACAATGTGTTGTTTAGGAAAAACAAGATAATTTCGCACGATGCGGGATTTCCTTAAAACGTGGTTTTCTGACAAATTTTGACGAAATAAAACGCTCCTGTGGGTACTCTTTTGAGGCTACACGTTTAGACGTACAAGCCACACCAAATCTTTTCAAGTTACAACGTGTTGTTTAGGAGATACAAGCTAATTTTGTACGACGCGTTATTTCTTCTCGTAAAGTTTAAGTTTTTCCAATAAGTACGTATTTGTCTTTACTCTGCAACACTGTATTTCCTTATAACGTGGTATTCTTACATATTCTTTCGAGAGAAAACTCTCCTGTGCGTTCTCTTTTGAGGCTACACGCTTAGACATACACGCAACACCAAAGCATTTCGAGTTAAAACGTTTTGTTTAGGAAAAACAAGATAATTTCGCACGATGCGGGATTTCCTTAATAAGTGGTTTTCTGACAAATTTTGACCAAAGAAAATTCTCCTATGGCTTCTCTTTTCAGGCTACACGTTTAGACGTACAGGCCACACCAAATCTTTTTAAGTTGCAACGTGTTGTTTAGTAGATACAAGCTAATTTTGTACGATGCGTTATTTCTTCTCGTAAAGTTTTTCCAATACATAAGTATTTGTCTTTACTCTGCAACACTGTATTTCCTAATAACGTGGTATTCTTACATATTCTTTCGAGAAAAAACTCTCCTTTGCGTTCTCCTTTGAGGCTACACGCTTACACATAGACACAACACCAAAGCTTTTCGAGTTACAACGTGTTGTTTAGGAGATACAAGCTAATTTCTTACGATGCGTTATTTCTTCTCTTAAGTTTAAGTTTTTCCAATAAGTAAGTATTTGTCTTTACTCTGCAACACTGTATTTCCTTATAACGTGGTTTTCTTACATATTCTTTCGAGAGAAAACTCTCCTGGGCATTCTCCTTTGAGGTTACAGGCTTAGACATACACGCAACACGAAAGCTTTTCGAGTTAAAACGTTTGGTTTAGGAAAAACAAGATAATGTCGCACTATGAGGGATTTCCTTAATACATGGTTTTCTGACAAATTTTGACCAAAGAAAATTCTCCTATGGGTTCTCTTTTCAGGCTACACGTTTAGACGTACAGGCCACACCAAATCTTTTTATGTTACAACGTGTTGTTTAGGAGATACAAGCTAATTTCTTAAGATGCGTTATTTCTTCTCGTAAAGTTTGTCCAAGACGTAAGTATTTGTCTTTACTCTGCAACACTGTATTTCCTAATAACGTGGTATTCTTACATATTCCTTTGAGAAAAAACTCTCCTTTGCGTTCTCTTTTGAGGCTACACGCTTAGACATACACCAAAAACCAAAGCTTTTCGAGTTACAACGTGTTGTTTAGGAAAAACAAGATATTTTTGCACGATGCGGGATTTCCTTAAAACGTGGTTTTCTGACAAATTTTGACGAAAGAAAATACTCCTGTCGGTTCTCTTTTGAGGCTACACATTTAGACGTACACGCCACACCAAATCTTTTCGAGTTACAACGTGGTGTTTAGGAGAAACAAGGTAATTTTTCTACGATGCGTTATTTCTTCTCATAAAGTTTAAGTGTTTCCATTACGTACATATTTGCCTTTACTCTGCAACACTGTATTTCCTTATAACGTGGTATTCTTGCATATTCTTTCGAGAGAAAACTCTCCTGTGCGTTCTCCTTTGAGGCTATATGCTTAGACATTCACGCAACACCAAAGCTTTTTGAGTTACAATGTGTTGTTTAGGAAAAACAAGATAATTTCGCACGATGCAGGATTTCCTTAAAACGTGGTTTTCTGACAAATTTTGACAAAATAAAACGCTCCTGTGGGTACTCTTTTGAGGCTACACGTTTAGACGTACAAGCCACACCAAATCTTTTCAAGTTACAACATGTTGTTTAGGAGATACAAGCTAATTTTGTACAACGCGTTATTTCTTCTCGTAAAGTTTAAGTTTTTCCAATAAGTACGTATTTGTCTTTACTCTGCAACACTGTATTTCCTTATAACGTGGTATTCTTTTTTTTTTTATTTTTTTTTATTTATTTATTTTTTTTCTTTTTTTTTATTATTCGATATAATTTATTTACATTTCAAATGATTTCCCCTTTTCTAGCCCCCCCACTCCCCGAAAGTCTCGCAAGCCCCCTTCTCTTCCCCTGTCCTCCCACCCACCCCTTCCCACTTCCCCGTTCTGGTTTTGCTGAATACTGTTTCACTGAGTCTTTCCAGAACCAGGGGCCACTCCTCCTTTCTTCTTGTACCTCATTTGATGTGTGGATTATGTTTTGGGTATTCCAGTTTTCTAGGTTAATATCCACTTATTAGTGAGTGCATACCATGATTCACCTTTTGAGTCTGGGTTACCTCACTTAGTATGATATTCTCTAGCTCCATCCATTTGCCTAAGAATTTCATGAATTCATTGTTTCTAATGGCTGAATAGTACTCCATTGTGTAGATATACCACATTTTTTGCATCCACTCTTCTGTTGAGGGATACCTGGGTTCTTTCCAGCATCTGGCAATTACAAATAGGGCTGCTATGAACATAGTAGAACATGTATCCTTATTACATGGTGGGGAGTCTTCTGGGTATATGCCCAGGAGTGGTATAGCAGGATCTTCTGGAAGTAAGGTGCCCAGTTTTCGGAGGAACCGCCAGACTGATTTCCAGAGTGGTTGTACCAATTTGCAACCCCACCAGCAGTGGAGGAGTGTTCCTCTTTCTCCACACCCTCTCCAACACCTGCTGTCTCCTGAATTTTTAATCTTAGCCATTCTGACTGGTGTAAGATGAAATCTTAGGGTTGTTTTGATTTGCATTTCCCTAATGACTAATGAAGTTGAGCATTTTTTAAGATGCTTCTCCGCCATCCGAAGTTCTTCAGGTGAGAATTCTTTGTTTAACTCTGTACCCCATTTTTTAATAGGGTTGTTTGGTTTTCTGGAGTCTAACTTCTTGAGTTCTTTATATATATTGGATATTAGCCCTCTATCTGATGTAGGATTGGTGAAGATCTTTTCCCAATTTGTTGGTTGCCGATTTGTCCTCTTGATGGTGTCCTTTGCCTTACAGAAACTTTGTAATTTTATGAGGTCCCATTTGTCAATTCTTGCTCTTAGAGCATACGCTATTGGTGTTCTGTTCAGAAACTTTCTCCCTGTACCGATGTCCTCAAGGGTCTTCCCCAGTTTTTTTTCTATTAGCTTCAGAGTGTCTGGCTTTATGTGGAGGTCCTTGATCCATTTGGATTTGAGCTTAGTACAAGGAGACAAGGATGGATCAATTCGCATTCTTCTGCATGCTGACCTCCAGTTGAACCAGCACCATTTGTTGAAAAGGCTATCTTTTTTCCATTGGATGTTTTCAGCCTCTTTGTCGAGGATCAAGTGGCCATAGGTGTGTGGGTTCATTTCTGGATCTTCAATCCTGTTCCATTGATCCTCCTGTCTGTCACTGTACCAATACCATGCAGTTTTTAACACTATTGCTCTGTAGTATTGCTTGAGGTCAGGGATACTGATTCCCCCAGATTTCCTTTTGTTGCTGAGAATAGTTTTAGCTATCCTGGGTTTTTTGTTGTTCCAGATGAATTTGATAATTGCTCTTTCTAGCTCTGTGAAGAATTGAGTTGGGATTTTGATGGGTATTGCATTGAATCTGTATAGTGCTTTAGGCAAAATGGCCATTTTAACTATATTGATTCTGCCGATCCATGAGCATGGAAGGTTTTCCCATTTTTTGAGGTCTTCTTCCATTTCCTTCTTCAGAGTCTTGAAGTTCTTGTCATACAGATCTTTCACATGTTTGGTAAGAGTCACCCCAAGATACTTTATACTGTTTGTGGCTATTGTGAAGGGGGTCATTTCCCTAATTTCTTTCTCAGCCTGCTTATCCTTTGAGTATAGGAAGGCCACTGATTTGCTTGAGTTGACTTTATAACCTGCCACTTTGCTGAAGTTGTTTATCAGCTGTAGGAGCTCTCTAGTGGAGTTCTTTGGGTCACTTAGGTAGACGATCATGTCGTCTGCAAATAATGATAGTTTGACTTCTTCCTTTCCAATTTGTATCCCTTTGACCTCCTTATGTTGTCGAATTGCCCGAGCTAGTACCTCAAGTACAATATTGAAAAGATAAGGAGAAAGGGGGCAGCCTTGTCTGGTCCCTGATTTCAGTGGGATTGCTTCAAGTTTCTCTCCATTTAGTTTGATGCTGGCTACCGGTTTGCTGTATATTGCTTTTACTATGTTTAGGTATGGGCCTTGAATTCCTGTTCTCTCCAAGACTTCCTTATCATGCTCAGACATACACGCTCAGACATACACGTTTTAAGGAAATCTTCTCCAAGATTTCCTTAAAACGTGGTTTTCTGACAAATTTTGAAGAAAGAAAATTCTCCTGTCGGTTCTCCTTTGAGGCTACACGTTTAGACGTACATGCCACACCAAATCCTTTCGAGTTACCACGTGTTGTTTAGGAGATACACGCTAATTTTGTACGATGCGTTATTTCTTCTCGTAAAGTGTTTCCAATATGTACGTATTTGTCTTTACTCTGCAACACAGTATTTCCTTATAACGTTGTATTCTTACATGTTCTTTCGAGAGAAAACTCTCTTGTGCATTGTCTTTAGAGGAAACATGCTCAGACATACACGCAACAACAAAGCTTTTCGAGTTACAACGTGTTGTTTAGGAAAAACAAGATAATTTTGCACGATGCGGGATTTCCTTAAAACGTGGTTTTTTGACACATTTTGACGAAAGAAAATTCTCCTGTGGTTTCTGTTTTGAGGCTACACGTGTAGACGTACGAGCCACACCAAATATTTTCGAGTTACAACGTGTTGTTTAGGAGATACAAGCAAATATTGTACGATGCGTTATTTCTTCCCTAAAGTGTTTCCAATATGTACTTATTTGTCTTTACTCTGCAACACTGTATTTTCTTATAACGTGGTATTCTTACATATTCTTTCTAGGGAAAACTCTCCTGTGCATTCTCTTTTGAGGCTACACGCTTAGACAAACAAGGAACACCAAAGCTTTTCGAGTTACAACGTGTTGTTTAGGAAAAACAAGATAATTTCGCACGATGCGAGATTTCCATAAAACGTGGATTTCTGACAAATTTTGACGAAAGAAAGTTCTCCTGGGGGTTCTCTTTTGAGGCTACACTTGTAGAGGTACGAGCCACACCAAATCTTTTCGAGTTATAACCTGTTGTTTAGGAGATACAAGCTAATTTTGTATTATGCTTTATTTCTTCTCTTAAAGTGTTTCCAATACGTACGTATTTGTCTTTACTCTGCAACACTGTATTTCCTTATAACGTGGTATTCTTACATATTCTTTCGAGAGAAAACTCTCCTGTGCATTCTCTTTTGAGGCTACACACTTAGACATACACGCAACACCAACGCTTTTCGAGATACAACTTGTTGTTTAGGAAAAACAAGATAATTTCGCACGATGCGAGATTTCCTTAAAACGTGGTTTCTGACAAATTTTGATGAAAGAATATTCTCCTGTCGGTTCTCGTTTGAGGCTACACTTTTAGACGTACATGTCACACCAAATCTTTTCGAGTTACAACGTGTTGTTTAGGAGATACAAGCTACTTTTTTAAGATGCGTTATTTCTTCTCGTAAAGTGTTTCCAATATGTACTTATTTGTCTTTACTCTGCAAAATTGTATTTCCTTTTAACGTGGTATTCTTACATATTCTTTCGAGAGAAAAGTCTCCTGTGCCTTCTCTTTGGAGGCTCCATGCTTACACATACACGCAACACCAAAGCTTTTCGAGTTACAACATGTTGTTTAGGAAAAAGATGATTTCGTACGATGAGGGATTTCCTTAAAACGTGGTTTTCTGAAAAATTTTGAAGGAAGAAAATTCTCCTGTGGGTTCTCTTTTGATGCTACACATTTACACGTACATGCCACACCAAATCTTTTCGAGGTACAACCTTTTGTTTAGGAGATACAAGCTAATTTTCTACGATGTGTTCTTTTCGTAAAGTGTTTCCAATACATACATATTTGTCTTTACTCTGCAACATTGTATTTCCTTATAACGTGGTATTCTTACATATTCTTTCGAGAGAAAACTATCCTGTGCATTCCCTTTTGAGGCTACACACTGAGACATACAGGCAACACCAAAGCTTTTCGAGTTACAACGTGTTGTTTATGAAAAACAAGATAATTTCGCATGATGCAGGATTTCCTTAAAACGTGGTTTTCTGACAAATTTTGAAGAAAGAAAATTCTCCTGTCGGTTCTCTTTTGAGGCTACACGTTTAGACGCACACGCCACACCAAATCCTTTCGAGTTACCACGTGTTGTTTAGGAGATACACGCTAATTTTGTATGATGCGTTATTTCTTCTGGTAAAGTGTTTCCAATATGTACGTATTTGTCTTTACTCTGCAACACAGTATTTCCTTATAGCGTTGTATTCTTACATGTTCTTTCGAGAGAAAACTCTCTTGTGCATTGTCTTTAGAGGCAACATGCTCAGACATACACGCAACACCAAAGCTTTTCGAGTTACAACGTGTTGTTTAGGAAAAACAAGATAATTTTGCACGATGCGGGATTTCCTTAAAACGTGGTTTTTTGACACATTTTGAAGAAAGAAAATTCTCCTGTGGTTTCTCTTTTGAGGCTACACGTGTAGACGTACGAGCCACACCAAATATTTTCAAGTTACAACGTGTTGTTTAGGAGATACAAGCAAATATTGTACGATGCATTATTTCTTCCCTAAAGTGTTTCCAATATGTACTTATTTGTCTTTACTCTGCAACACTGTATTTTCTTATAACGTGGTATTCTTACATATTCTTTCTAGGGAAAACTCTCCTGTGCATTCTCTTTTGAGGCTACACGCTTAGACAAACACGCAACGCCAAGGCTTTTCGAGTTACAACGTGTTGTTTAGGAAAAACAAGATAATTTCGCACGATGCGAGATTTCCATAAAACGTGGTTTTCTGACAAATTTTGACGAAAGAAAGTTCTCCTGTGGGTTCTCTTTTGAGGCAACACGTGTAGAGGTACGAGCCACACCAAATCTTTTCGAATTATAACCTGTTGTTTAGGAGATACAAGCTAATTTTGTATTATGCTTTATTTCCTCTCCTAAAGTGTTTCCAATACGTTCGTAGTTGTCTTTACTCTGCAACACTGTATTTCCTTATAATGTGGTATTCTTACATATTCTTTCGAGAGAAAACTCTCCTGTGCATTCTCTTTTGAGGCTACACGCTTAGACATACACGCAACACCAAAGCTTTTCGTGTTGCAATGTGTTGTTTAGGAAAAACAAGATAATTTTTCACGATGCGATATTTCCTTAAAACGTGGTTTCTGACAAATTTTGATGAAAGTAAATTCTCCTGTGGGTTCTCGTTTGAGGCTACACTTTTAGACGTACACGTCACACCGAATCTTTTCGAGTTACAACGTGTTGTTTAGGAGATACAAGCTAATTTTGTACGATGCATTATTTCTTTTTGTAAAGTGTTTCCAATATATACTTATTTGTCTTTACTCTGCAACACTGTATTTCCTCATAACGTGGTATTCTTACATATTCTTTCGAGAGAAAACTCTCCTGTGCCTTCTCTTTTGAGGCTCCACGCTTACACATACACGCAATACCAATGCTTTTGGAGTTACAACATTTTGTTTAGAAAAAAGAAGATGATTTCGCATGATGCGGCATATCCTTAAAATGTGGTTTTCTGAAAAAAATTGACGAAAGAAAATTCTCCTGTGGGTTCTCTTTTGAGGCTACACGTTAAGATGTACACGCCGCACCAAATATTTTCGAGTTACAACGTTTTGTTTAGGAGATACAAGCTAATTTTGTACGATGCATTACTTCTTCTCATAAAGTGTTTCCAATATGTAGGTATTTGTCTTTACTCTGCAACACTGTATTTCCTTACAACGTGGTACTCTTACATATTCTTTCGAGAGAAAACTATCCTGTGCGTTCCCTTTTGAGGCTACACACTGAGACATACAGGCAACACCAAAGCTTTTCGAGTTACAACGCGTTGTTTACGAAAAACAAGATAATTTCGCACGATGCAGGATTTCCTTAAAACGTGGTTTTCTGACAAATTTTGAAGAAAGAAAATTCTCCTGTCGGTTCTCCTTTGAGGCTACACGTTTAGACGTACATGCCACACCAAATCCTTTCGAGTTACCACGTGTTGTTTAGGAGATACACGCTAATTTTGTACGATGCGTTATTTCTTCTCGTAAAGTGTTTGCAATATGTACGTATTTGTCTTTACTCTGCAACACAGTATTTCCTTATAACGTTGTATTCTTACATGTTCTTTCGAGAGAAAACTCTCTTGTGCATTGTCTTTAGAGGAAACATGCTCAGACATACACGCAACAACAAAGCTTTTCGAGTTACAACGTGTTGTTTAGGAAAAACAAGATAATTTTGCACGATGCGGGATTTCCTTAAAACGTGGTTTTTTGACACATTTTGACGAAAGAAAATTCTCCTGTGGTTTCTGTTTTGAGGCTACACGTGTAGACGTACGAGCCACACCAAATATTTTCGAGTTACAACGTGTTGTTTAGGAGATACAAGCAAATATTGTACGATGCGTTATTTCTTCCCTAAAGTGTTT
The DNA here is from genome assembly GCF_947179515.1 of Apodemus sylvaticus. Lineage (NCBI taxonomy): Eukaryota > Metazoa > Chordata > Mammalia > Rodentia > Muridae > Apodemus > Apodemus sylvaticus. Next base: position 15,081 of record NW_026263042.1, on the reverse strand, counting down.
CCAATATGTACTTATTTGTCTTTACTCTGCAACACTGTATTTTCTTATAACGTGGTATTCTTACATATTCTTTCTAGGGAAAACTCTCCTGTGCATTCTCTTTTGAGGCTACACGCTTAGACAAACAAGGAACACCAAAGCTTTTCGAGTTACAACGTGTTGTTTAGGAAAAACAAGATAATTTCGCACGATGCGAGATTTCCATAAAACGTGGATTTCTGACAAATTTTGACGAAAGAAAGTTCTCCTGGGGGTTCTCTTTTGAGGCTACACTTGTAGAGGTACGAGCCACACCAAATCTTTTCGAGTTATAACCTGTTGTTTAGGAGATACAAGCTAATTTTGTATTATGCTTTATTTCTTCTCTTAAAGTGTTTCCAATACGTACGTATTTGTCTTTACTCTGCAACACTGTATTTCCTTATAACGTGGTATTCTTACATATTCTTTCGAGAGAAAACTCTCCTGTGCATTCTCTTTTGAGGCTACACACTTAGACATACACGCAACACCAACGCTTTTCGAGATACAACTTGTTGTTTAGGAAAAACAAGATAATTTCGCACGATGCGAGATTTCCTTAAAACGTGGTTTCTGACAAATTTTGATGAAAGAATATTCTCCTGTCGGTTCTCGTTTGAGGCTACACTTTTAGACGTACATGTCACACCAAATCTTTTCGAGTTACAACGTGTTGTTTAGGAGATACAAGCTACTTTTTTAAGATGCGTTATTTCTTCTCGTAAAGTGTTTCCAATATGTACTTATTTGTCTTTACTCTGCAAAATTGTATTTCCTTTTAACGTGGTATTCTTACATATTCTTTCGAGAGAAAAGTCTCCTGTGCCTTCTCTTTGGAGGCTCCATGCTTACACATACACGCAACACCAAAGCTTTTCGAGTTACAACATGTTGTTTAGGAAAAAGATGATTTCGTACGATGAGGGATTTCCTTAAAACGTGGTTTTCTGAAAAATTTTGAAGGAAGAAAATTCTCCTGTGGGTTCTCTTTTGATGCTACACATTTACACGTACATGCCACACCAAATCTTTTCGAGGTACAACCTTTTGTTTAGGAGATACAAGCTAATTTTCTACGATGTGTTCTTTTCGTAAAGTGTTTCCAATACATACATATTTGTCTTTACTCTGCAACATTGTATTTCCTTTTAACGTGGTATTCTTACATATTCTTTCGAGAGAAAAGTCTCCTGTGCCTTCTCTTTGGAGGCTCCACGCTTACACATACACGCAACACCAAAGCTTTTCGAGTTACAACATGTTGTTTAGGAAAAAGATGATTTCGTACGATGAGGGATTTCCTTAAAACGTGGTTTTCTGAAAAATTTTGAAGGAAGAAAATTCTCCTGTGGGTTCTCTTTTGATGCTACACATTTACACGTACATGCCACACCAAATCTTTTCGAGGTACAACCTTTTGTTTAGGAGATACAAGCTAATTTTCTACGATGTGTTCTTTTCGTAAAGTGTTTCCAATACATACATATTTGTCTTTACTCTGCAACATTGTATTTCCTTATAACGTGGTATTCTTACATATTCTTTCGAGAGAAAACTATCCTGTGCATTCCCTTTTGAGGCTACACACTGAGACATACAGGCAACACCAAAGCTTTTCGAGTTACAACGTGTTGTTTATGAAAAACAAGATAATTTCGCATGATGCAGGATTTCCTTAAAACGTGGTTTTCTGACAAATTTTGAAGAAAGAAAATTCTCCTGTCGGTTCTCTTTTGAGGCTACACGTTTAGATGCACACGCCACACCAAATCCTTTCGAGTTACCACGTGTTGTTTAGGAGATACACGCTAATTTTGTATGATGCGTTATTTCTTCTGGTAAAGTGTTTCCAATATGTACGTATTTGTCTTTACTCTGCAACACTGTATTTCCTTATAGCGTTGTATTCTTACATGTTCTTTCGAGAGAAAACTCTCTTGTGCATTGTCTTTAGAGGCAACATGCTCAGACATACACGCAACACCAAAGCTTTTCGAGTTACAACGTGTTGTTTAGGAAAAACAAGATAATTTTGCACGATGCGGGATTTCCTTAAAACGTGGTTTTTTGACACATTTTGAAGAAAGAAAATTCTCCTGTGGTTTCTCTTTTGAGGCTACACGTGTAGACGTACGAGCCACACCAAATATTTTCGAGTTACAACGTGTTGTTTAGGAGATACAAGCAAATATTGTACGATGCATTATTTCTTCCCTAAAGTGTTTCCAATATGTACTTATTTGTCTTTACTCTGCAACACTGTATTTTCTTATAACGTGGTATTCTTACATATTCTTTCTAGGGAAAACTCTCCTGTGCATTCTCTTTTGAGGCTACACGCTTAGACAAACACGCAACGCCAAAGCTTTTCGAGTTACAACGTGTTGTTTAGGAAAAACAAGATAATTTCGCACGATGCGAGATTTCCATAAAACGTGGTTTTCTGACAAATTTTGACGAAAGAAAGTTCTCCTGTGGGTTCTCTTTTGAGGCAACACGTGTAGAGGTACGAGCCACACCAAATCTTTTCGAATTATAACCTGTTGTTTAGGAGATACAAGCTAATTTTGTATTATGCTTTATTTCCTCTCCTAAAGTGTTTCCAATACGTTCGTAGTTGTCTTTACTCTGCAACACTGTATTTCCTTATAATGTGGTATTCTTACATATTCTTTCGAGAGAAAACTCTCCTGTGCATTCTCTTTTGAGGCTACACGCTTAGACATACACGCAACACCAAAGCTTTTCGTGTTGCAATGTGTTGTTTAGGAAAAACAAGATAATTTTTCACGATGCGATATTTCCTTAAAACGTGGTTTCTGACAAATTTTGATGAAAGTAAATTCTCCTGTGGGTTCTCGTTTGAGGCTACACTTTTAGACGTACACGTCACACCGAATCTTTTCGAGTTACAACGTGTTGTTTAGGAGATACAAGCTAATTTTGTACGATGCATTATTTCTTTTTGTAAAGTGTTTCCAATATATACTTATTTGTCTTTACTCTGCAACACTGTATTTCCTCATAACGTGGTATTCTTACATATTCTTTCGAGAGAAAACTCTCCTGTGCCTTCTCTTTTGAGGCTCCACGCTTACACATACACGCAATACCAATGCTTTTGGAGTTACAACATTTTGTTTAGAAAAAAGAAGATGATTTCGCATGATGCGGCATATCCTTAAAATGTGGTTTTCTGAAAAAAATTGACGAAAGAAAATTCTCCTGTGGGTTCTCTTTTGAGGCTACACGTTAAGATGTACACGCCGCACCAAATATTATCGAGTTACAACGTTTTGTTTAGGAGATACAAGCTAATTTTGTACGATGCATTACTTCTTCTCATAAAGTGTTTCCAATATGTAGGTATTTGTCTTTACTCTGCAACACTGTTACAACGTGGTACTCTTACATATTCTTTCGAGAGAAAACTATCCTGTGCGTTCCCTTTTGAGGCTACACACTGAGACATACAGGCAACACCAAAGCTTTTCGAGTTACAACGTGTTGTTTACGAAAAACAAGATAATTTCGCACGATGCAGGATTTCCTTAAAACGTGGTTTTCTGACAAATTTTGAAGAAAGAAAATTCTCCTGTCGGTTCTCCTTTGAGGCTACACGTTTAGACGTACATGCCACACCAAATCCTTTCGAGTTACCACGTGTTGTTTAGGAGATACACGCTAATTTTGTATGATGCGTTATTTCTTCTCGTAAAGTGTTTCCATTATGTACGTATTTGTCTTTACTATGCAACACTGTATTTCCTTATAACGTTGTATTCTTACATGTTCTTTCGAGAGAAAACTCTCTTGTGCATTGTCTTTAGAGGAAACATGCTCAGACATACACGCAACAACAAAGCTTTTCGAGTTACAATGTGTTGTTTAGGAAAAACAAGATAATTTTGCACGATGCGGGATTTCCTTAAAACGTGGTTTTTTGACAAATTTTGAGGAAAGAAAATTCTCCTGTGGTTTCTGTTTTGAGGCTACACGTGTAGACGTACGAGCCACACCAAATATTTTCGAGTTACAACGTGTTGTTTAGGAGATACAAGCAAATATTGTACGATGCGTTATTTCTTCCCTAAAGTGTTTCCAATATGTACTTATTTGTCTTTACTCTGCAATATTGTATTTTCTTATAACGTGGTATTCTTACATATTCTTTCTAGGGAAAACTCTCCTGTGCATTCTCTTTTGAGGCTACACGCTTAGAAAAACAAGCAACGCCAAAGCTTTTCGAGTTACAACGTGTTGTTTAGGAAAAACAAGATAATTTCGCACGATGCGAGATTTCCATAAAACGTGGTTTTCTGACAAATTTTGATGAAAGAAAGTTCTCCTGTGGGTTCTCATTTGAGGCAACACGTGTAGAGGTACGAGCCACACCAAATCTTTTCGAATTATAACCTGTTGTTTAGGAGATACAAGCTAATTTTGTATTATGCTTTATTTCTTCTCTTAAAGTGTTTCCAATACGTACGTAGTTGTCTTTACTCTGCAACACTGTTTTTCCTTATAATGTGGTATTCTTACATATTCTTTCGAGAGAAAACTCTCCTGTGCATTCTCTTTTGAGGCTACACGCTTAGACATACACGCAACACCAAAGCTTTTCGTGTTGCAATGTGTTGTTTAGGAAAAACAAGATAATTTTTCACGATGCGAGATTTCCTTAAAACGTGGTTTCTGACAAATTTTGATGAAAGAAAATTCTCCTGTGGGTTCTCGTTTGAGGCTACACTTTTAGACGTACACGTCACACCGAATCTTTTCGAATTACAACGTGTTGTTTATGAGATACAAGCTAATTTTTTACGATGCATTATTTCTTTTTGTAAAGTGTTTCCAATATATACTTATTTGTCTTTACTCTGCAGCACTGTATTTCGTCATAACGTGGTATTCTTACATATTCTTTCGAGAGAAAACTCTCCTGTGCCTTCTCTTTTGAGGCTCCACGCTTACACATACACGCAATACCAACGATTTTGGAGTTACAACATTTTGTTTAGAAAAAAGAAGATGATTTCGCATGATGCGGCATATCCTTAAAATGTGGTTTTTTGAAAAAAATTGAGGAAAGAAAATTCTCCTGTGGGTTCTCTTTTGAGGCTACACGTTAAGACGTACACGCCGCATCAAATATTTTCGAGTTACAACGTTTTGTTTAGGAGATACAAGCTAATTTTGTACGATGCATTACTTCTTCTCATAAAGTGTTTCCAATATGTATGTATTTGTCTTTACTCTGCAACACTGTATTTCCTTATAACGTGGTACTCTTACATATTCTTTCGAGAGAAAACTATCCTGTGAGTTCCCTTTTGAGGCTACACACTGAGACATACAGACAACACCAAAGCTTTTCGAGTTACAACGTGTTGTTTACGAAAAACAAGATAATTTCGCACGATGCAGGATTTCCTTAAAACGTGGTTTTCTGACAAATTTTGAAGAAAGAAAATTCTCCTGTCGGTTCTCGTTTGAGGCTACACGTTTAGACGTACATGCCACACCAAATCCTTTCGAGTTACCACGTGTTGTTTAGGAGATACACGCTAATTTTGTACGATGCATTATTTCTTCTCGTAAAGTGTTTCCAATATGTACGTATTTGTCTTTACTCTGCAACACTGTATTTCCTTATAACGTTGTATTCTTACATGTTCTTTCGAGAGAAAACTCTCTTGTGCATTGTCTTTAGAGGAAACATGCTCAGACATACACGCAACAACAAAGCTTTTCGAGTTACAATGTGTTGTTTAGGAAAAACAAGATAATTTTGCACGATGCGGGATTTCCTTAAAACGTGGTTTTTTGACAAATTTTGATGAAAGAAAATTCTCCTGTGGTTTCTGTTTTGAGGCTACACGTGTAGACGTACCAGCCACACCAAATATTTTCGAGTTACAACGTGTTGTTTAGGAGATACAAGCAAATATTGTACGATGCGTTATTTCTTCCCTAAAGTGTTTCCAATATGTACTTATTTGTCTTTACTCTGCAATACTGTATTTTCTTATAACGTGGTATTCTTACATATTCTTTCTAGGGAAAACTCTCCTGTGCATTCTCTTTTGAGGCTACATGCTTAGACAAACAAGCAACGCCAAAGCTTTTCGAGTTACAACGTGTTGTTTAGGAAAAACAAGATAATTTCGCAGGATGCAGGATTTCCTTAAAACGTGGTTTTCTGACAAATTTTGAAGAAAGAAAATTCTCCTGTCGGTTCTCGTTTGAGGCTACACGTTTAGACGTACATGCCACACCAAATCCTTTCGAGTTACCACGTGTTGTTTAGGAGATACACGCTAATTTTGTACGATGCATTATTTCTTCTCGTAAAGTGTTTCCAATATGTACGTATTTGTCTTTACTCTGCAACACTGTATTTCCTCATAACGTGGTATTCTTACATATTCTTTCGAGAGAAAACTCTCCTGTGCCTTCTCTTTTGAGGCTCCACGCTTACACATACACGCAATACCAATGCTTTTGGAGTTACAACATTTTGTTTAGAAAAAAGAAGATGATTTCGCATGATGCGGCATATCCTTAAAATGTGGTTTTCTGAAAAAAATTGACGAAAGAAAATTCTCCTGTGGGTTCTCTTTTGAGGCTACACGTTAAGATGTACACGCCGCACCAAATATTATCGAGTTACAACGTTTTGTTTAGGAGATACAAGCTAATTTTGTACGATGCATTACTTCTTCTCATAAAGTGTTTCCAATATGTAGGTATTTGTCTTTACTCTGCAACACTGTTACAACGTGGTACTCTTACATATTCTTTCGAGAGAAAACTATCCTGTGCGTTCCCTTTTGAGGCTACACACTGAGACATACAGGCAACACCAAAGCTTTTCGAGTTACAACGTGTTGTTTACGAAAAACAAGATAATTTCGCACGATGCAGGATTTCCTTAAAACGTGGTTTTCTGACAAATTTTGAAGAAAGAAAATTCTCCTGTCGGTTCTCCTTTGAGGCTACACGTTTAGACGTACATGCCACACCAAATCCTTTCGAGTTACCACGTGTTGTTTAGGAGATACACGCTAATTTTGTATGATGCGTTATTTCTTCTCGTAAAGTGTTTCCATTATGTACGTATTTGTCTTTACTATGCAACACTGTATTTCCTTATAACGTTGTATTCTTACATGTTCTTTCGAGAGAAAACTCTCTTGTGCATTGTCTTTAGAGGAAACATGCTCAGACATACACGCAACAACAAAGCTTTTCGAGTTACAATGTGTTGTTTAGGAAAAACAAGATAATTTTGCACGATGCGGGATTTCCTTAAAACGTGGTTTTTTGACAAATTTTGAGGAAAGAAAATTCTCCTGTGGTTTCTGTTTTGAGGCTACACGTGTAGACGTACGAGCCACACCAAATATTTTCGAGTTACAACGTGTTGTTTAGGAGATACAAGCAAATATTGTACGATGCGTTATTTCTTCCCTAAAGTGTTTCCAATATGTACTTATTTGTCTTTACTCTGCAATATTGTATTTTCTTATAACGTGGTATTCTTACATATTCTTTCTAGGGAAAACTCTCCTGTGCATTCTCTTTTGAGGCTACACGCTTAGAAAAACAAGCAACGCCAAAGCTTTTCGAGTTACAACGTGTTGTTTAGGAAAAACAAGATAATTTCGCACGATGCGAGATTTCCATAAAACGTGGTTTTCTGACAAATTTTGATGAAAGAAAGTTCTCCTGTGGGTTCTCATTTGAGGCAACACGTGTAGAGGTACGAGCCACACCAAATCTTTTCGAATTATAACCTGTTGTTTAGGAGATACAAGCTAATTTTGTATTATGCTTTATTTCTTCTCTTAAAGTGTTTCCAATACGTACGTAGTTGTCTTTACTCTGCAACACTGTTTTTCCTTATAATGTGGTATTCTTACATATTCTTTCGAGAGAAAACTCTCCTGTGCATTCTCTTTTGAGGCTACACGCTTAGACATACACGCAACACCAAAGCTTTTCGTGTTGCAATGTGTTGTTTAGGAAAAACAAGATAATTTTTCACGATGCGAGATTTCCTTAAAACGTGGTTTCTGACAAATTTTGATGAAAGAAAATTCTCCTGTGGGTTCTCGTTTGAGGCTACACTTTTAGACGTACACGTCACACCGAATCTTTTCGAATTACAACGTGTTGTTTATGAGATACAAGCTAATTTTTTACGATGCATTATTTCTTTTTGTAAAGTGTTTCCAATATATACTTATTTGTCTTTACTCTGCAGCACTGTATTTCGTCATAACGTGGTATTCTTACATATTCTTTCGAGAGAAAACTCTCCTGTGCCTTCTCTTTTGAGGCTCCACGCTTACACATACACGCAATACCAACGATTTTGGAGTTACAACATTTTGTTTAGAAAAAAGAAGATGATTTCGCATGATGCGGCATATCCTTAAAATGTGGTTTTTTGAAAAAAATTGAGGAAAGAAAATTCTCCTGTGGGTTCTCTTTTGAGGCTACACGTTAAGACGTACACGCCGCATCAAATATTTTCGAGTTACAACGTTTTGTTTAGGAGATACAAGCTAATTTTGTACGATGCATTACTTCTTCTCATAAAGTGTTTCCAATATGTATGTATTTGTCTTTACTCTGCAACACTGTATTTCCTTATAACGTGGTACTCTTACATATTCTTTCGAGAGAAAACTATCCTGTGAGTTCCCTTTTGAGGCTACACACTGAGACATACAGACAACACCAAAGCTTTTCGAGTTACAACGTGTTGTTTACGAAAAACAAGATAATTTCGCACGATGCAGGATTTCCTTAAAACGTGGTTTTCTGACAAATTTTGAAGAAAGAAAATTCTCCTGTCGGTTCTCGTTTGAGGCTACACGTTTAGACGTACATGCCACACCAAATCCTTTCGAGTTACCACGTGTTGTTTAGGAGATACACGCTAATTTTGTACGATGCATTATTTCTTCTCGTAAAGTGTTTCCAATATGTACGTATTTGTCTTTACTCTGCAACACTGTATTTCCTTATAACGTTGTATTCTTACATGTTCTTTCGAGAGAAAACTCTCTTGTGCATTGTCTTTAGAGGAAACATGCTCAGACATACACGCAACAACAAAGCTTTTCGAGTTACAATGTGTTGTTTAGGAAAAACAAGATAATTTTGCACGATGCGGGATTTCCTTAAAACGTGGTTTTTTGACAAATTTTGATGAAAGAAAATTCTCCTGTGGTTTCTGTTTTGAGGCTACACGTGTAGACGTACCAGCCACACCAAATATTTTCGAGTTACAACGTGTTGTTTAGGAGATACAAGCAAATATTGTACGATGCGTTATTTCTTCCCTAAAGTGTTTCCAATATGTACTTATTTGTCTTTACTCTGCAATACTGTATTTTCTTATAACGTGGTATTCTTACATATTCTTTCTAGGGAAAACTCTCCTGTGCATTCTCTTTTGAGGCTACATGCTTAGACAAACAAGCAACGCCAAAGCTTTTCGAGTTACAACGTGTTGTTTAGGAAAAACAAGATAATTTCGCAGGATGCGAGATTTCCATAAAACGTGGTTTTCTGACAAATTTTGACGAAAGAAAGTTCTCCTGTGGGTTCTCTTTTGAGGCTACGCGTGTAGAGGTATGAGCCACACCAAATCTTTTCGAGTTATAACCTGTTGTTTAGGAGATACAAGCTAATTTTGTATTATGCTTTTTTTCTTCTCTTAAAGTGTTTCCAATACGTACGTATTTGTCTTTACTCTGCAACACTGTATTTCCTTATAACGTGGTATTCTTACATATTCTTTCGAGAGCAAACTCTCCTGTGCATTCTCTTTTGAGGCTACACGCTTAGACATACACGCAACACCAAAGCTTTTCGAGTTAGAACTTGTTGTTTAGGAAAAACAAGATAATTTCGCACGATGCGAAATTTCCTTAAAACGTGGTTTCTGACAAATTTTGATGAAAGAATATTCTCCTGTCGGTTCTCGTTTGAGGCTACACTTTTAGACGTACATGTCACACCAAATCTTTTCGAGTTACAACGTGTTGTTTAGGAGATACAAGCTATTTTTTTACGATGCGTTATTTCTTCTCATAAAGTGTTTCCAATAAGTACTTATTTGTCTTTACTCTGCAACACTGTATTTCCTTATAACGTGGTATTCTTACATATTCTTTCGAGAGAAAACTATCCTGTATGTACACTTTTGAAGCTACACACTTAGACATACAGGCAACACCAACGCTTTTCCAGTTACATCTTGTTTTTGAAAAACAAGATTATTTCGCACGATGAGTGATTTTCTTAAAATGTGGTTTTCTGACAAATTTTGACAAAAGAAAATTCTCCTGTGGTTTCTCTTTTGATGCTACACGTTTAGACGTACACGCCACACCAAATCCTTTCTAATTAGCACGTGTTGTTTAGGAGATACAAGCTAATTTTGTATGATGCGTTATTTCTTCTCATAAAGTGTTTCCAATACGTACTTATTTGTCTTTACTCTGCATCACTGTATTTCCTTATAACATGGTATTCTTACATATTCTTTCGAGGGAAAACTCTCCTGTGCGTTCTCTTTTGAGGCTACATGCTTAGACATACACGCAACTCCAAAGCTTTTCGAGTTACAACGTGTTGTTTAGGAAAAACCAGATAATTTCGCACGATGCGAGATTTCCATAAAACGTGGTCTTCTGACAAATTTTGACGAAAGAAAGTTCTCCTGTTGGTTCTCTTTTGAGGCTACACATGTAGAGGTACGAGCCACACCAAATCTTTTCGAGTTACAACGTGTTGTTCAGGAGATACAAGCTAATTTTTTACGTTGCTTTATTTCTTCTCTTAAAGTGTTTCCAATACGTCCTATTTGTCTTTACTCTGCAACACTGTATTTCCTTATAACGTGGTATTCTTACATATTCTTTTGAGAGAAAACTCTCCTGTGCGTTCTCTTTTGAGGCTACACGCTTAGACATACACGCAACACCAAAGCTTTTCGAGTTACAACGTGTTGTTTAGGAAAAACAAGATAATTTCGCCCGATGCAAGATTTCCTTAAAACGTGGTTTCTGACAAATTTTGATGAAAGAAAATTCTCCTGTGGGTTCTCGTTTGAGGCTACACTTTTAGACGTATACGTCACACCAAATCTTTTCGAGTTACAACGTGTTGTTTAGGAGATACAAGGTAATTTTGAACGATGCGTTATTTCTTCTCGTAAAGTGTTTCCAATATGTACTTATTTGTCTTTACTCTGCAAAATTGTATTTCCTTATAACATGGTATTCTTACATATTCTTTTGAGAGAAAACTCTCCTGTGCCTTCTCTTTTCAAGCTACACACTTACACATACACGCAACACCAATGCTTTTCGAGTTACAACATGTTGTTTAGGAAAAGGAAGATGATTTCGCACGATGCGGGCTTTCCTTAAAACGTGGTGTTCTGAAAATTTTTGAAAAAAGAAAATTCTCCTGTGTGTTCTCTTTTGGGGCTACACATTTAGACGTACACGCCACACCAAATCCTTTCGAGTTACCTCGTAAAGTTTAGGAGATACAAGCTAATTTTGTACGATGCGTTATTTCTTCTGGTAAAGTGTTTCCAATATGTACTTATTTGTCTTTACTCTGCAAAATTGTATTTCCTTATAACGTGGTATTCTTACATATTCTTTCGAGAGAAAACTCTCCTGTGCCTTCTCTTTTGAGGCTCCACGCTTACACATACACGCAACACCAAAGCTTTTTGAGTTACAACATGTTGTTTAGAAAAAGAAGATGATTTCCCACGATGCGGGATTTCCTCAAAACGTGGTTTTCTGAAAAAACTTGAAGAAAGAAAATTCTCCTGTAGGTTCTCTTTTGAGGCTACACGTTTAGACGTGCATGCAACACCAAATCTTTTCAAGTTACAACGTCTTGTTTAGGAGATAAAACCTAATTTTTTACGATGCGTTAATTCTTCTCGTAATGTGTTTCCAATACATACGTATTTGTCTTTACTCTGCAACATTGTATTTCCTTATAACGTGGTATTCTTACATATTCTTTCGAGAGAAAACTATCCTGTGCGTTCTCTTTTGAGGTTACACACTTAGACATTCACGCAACACCATACCTTTTCGAGTAAGAACATGTTATTTAGGAAAAACAATATAATTTTGCACGATGCGAGATTTCCTTAAAACGTGGTTTCTGACAAATTTTGATGAAAGAAAATTCACCTGTGGGTTCTCTTTTGAGGCTATACATTTAGACGTACACGTCACACCAAATCCTTTTGAGTTACAACGTGTTGTTTAGGAGATACAAGCTAATTTTGTATGATGCGTTATTTCTTCTTGTAAAGAGTTTCCAATATGTACTTATTTGTCTTTATTCTGAAAAATTGTATTTCCTTATAACGTGGTATTCTTACATATTCTTTCGAGAGAAAACTCTCCTATGCCTTCTCTTTTGAGGCTCCACGCTTAGACATACACGCAACACTAAAGCTTTTCGAGTTACAACATGTTTTTTAGGAAAAAGAAGGTGATTTCGCACAATGCGGGATTTCCTTAAAACGTGGCTTTCTGAAAAATTTTAACGAAAGAAAATTCTCCTGTGTGTTCTCTTTTGAGGCTACACGTTTAGACGTACAAGCCACACCAAATCTTTTCCAGTTACAACGTGTTGTTTAGGAGATACAAGCTAATTTTGTACGATGCGTTATTTCTTCTCGTAATGTGTTTCCAATATGTATGTATTTGTCTTTACTCTGCAACACTGTATTTCCTTATAACGTGGTATTCTTACATATTCTTTCGAGAAAAAACTCTCCTTTACATTCTGTTTTGAGGCTACATGCTTAGACATACACGCAACACCAAAGCTTTTCGAGTTACAACGTGTTGTTTAGGAAAAACAAGATAATTTCGCATGATGCGAGATTTCCTTAAAACGTGGTTGCTGACAAATTTTGATGAAAGAAAATTCTCTTGTGGGTTCCCTTTTGATGCTACACGCTTAGACGTACACGTCACACCAAATCTTTTCGAGTTACAACGTGTTGTTTAGGAGACACAAGCTAATTTTGTACGATGCGTTATTTCTTCTTGTAAAGTGTTTCCAATATGTACTTATTTGTCTTTACTCTGCAAAATTGTATTTCCTTATAACGTGGTATTCTTACATAATCTTTCGAGAGAAAACGCTCCTGTGCCTTCTCTTTTGAGGCTCCACGCTTACACATACACGCAACACCAAAGCTTTTCGAGTTACAACATGTTGTTTAGGAAACAGAAGATGATTTCGCACGATGCGGGATTTCCTTAAAACGTGGCTTTCTGAAAAATTTTGACGAAAGAAAATTCTCCTGTGGGTTCTCTTTTGAGGCTACACGTTTAGACGTACACGGCACACCAAATCTTTTCGAGTTACAACGTGTTGTTACGGAGATACAAGGTAATTTTGTAAGATGAGTTACTTCTTCTCTTAAAGTGTTTCCAATACGTTCTTATTTGTCTTTACTCTGCAACACTGTATTTCCTTATAACGTGGTATTCTTACATATTCGTTCGAGAGAAAACTATCCTGTGTGTTCCCTTTTTAGTCTACACACTTAGACATACAGGCAACACCACAGCTTTCTGAGTTACAACATGTTGTTTATGAAAAACAAGATAAGTTCGCATGATGCGGGATTTCCTTAAAACGTAGTTTTCTGAAAAATTTTGACGAAAGAAAATTCTTCAGTGGGTTCTCTTTTGAGGCTACACGTTTAGACGTACACGCCACACCAAATTCTTTCGAGTTACCACGTGTGGTTTAGGAGATACAAGCTAATATTTTAAGATACGTTATTTCTTCTCATTAAGTGTTTCCAACATGTACGTATTTGTCTTTACTCTGCAACACTGTATTTCCTTATAACTTTGTATTCTTACATATTCTTTCGAGAGAAAACTCTCCTGTGCGTTCTCTTTAGAGGCTACACGCTTAGACATACAAGCAACGCCAAAGCTTTTCGAGTTACAATGTGTTGTTTAGGAAAAACAAGATAATTACGCACGATGCGAGATTTCCATAAAACGTGGTTTTCTGAAAAATTTTGAGGGAAGAAAGTTCTCCTGTGGGTTCTCTTTTGAGGCTACACATGTAGAGGTACGAGACACACCAAATCTATTCGAGTTACAACGTGTTGTTTAGGAGATACAAGCTAATTTTGCACGATGCGTTATTTCTTCTCTTAAAGTGTTTCCAGTAGTATTTGTCTTTACTCTGCAACAATGTATTTCCTTATAACATGGTATTCTTACATATTCTTTCGAGAGAAAACTTGCCTGTGCGTACTCTTTTGAGGCTACACTCTTAGACAAATACGCAACGCCAAAGCTTTTCGAGTTACAACGTGTTGTTTAGGAAAACAAGATAATTTCGCACGATGCAGGATTTCCATAAAACGTGGTTTTCTGAAAAATTTTGACGAAAGAAATGTCTCCTGTCTGTTCTCTTTTGAGGCTACACGTGTAGAAGTACGAGCCACACCAAATCTTTTCGAGTTACCATGTGTTGTTTAGGAGATACAAGCTAATTTTGTACGATGTGTTATTTCTTCTCTTAAAGTTTTTCCAATACTTACGTAGTTGTCTTTACTCTGCAACACTGTATTCCCTTATAACGTGGTATTCTTACATATTCTTTCGAGAGAAAACTCTCCTGTGCGTTCTCTTTTGAGGCTACACGCTTAGACATACACGAAACGCCAAAGCATTTCGAGTTACAATGTGTTGTTTAGGAAAAACAATATAATTCCGCACTATGCGAGATTTCCATAAAACGTGGTTTTCTGAAAAAATTTGACCAAAGAAAGTTCTCCTGTGGGTTCTCTTTTGAGGCTACACGTGTAGAGGTACAAGCCACACCAAATCTCCTCGAGTTACAACGTGTTGTTTAGGAGATACAAGCTAATTTTTTATGATGCTTTATTTCTTCTCTTAAAGTGTTTCCAGTAGTATTTGTCTTTACTCTGCAACACTGTATTTCCTTATAACATGGTAT